>NC_081413.1:281444867-281754510 GCF_030272615.1 Cryptomeria japonica
CCTTTTATAAGCGCTTATACCACCCATCCTTTTAGGCCGACTTGGTAATTAATAAGGCAATTTAAAACGATTTTTAAACAAATAACAAAGCCGACTTTTGGTAAAATAAACAAATAAATACCAAGCGCTTCATTTAATTTCTTATTAAAATAATTAATTAATTATTTGCCAACGTTTTTTAATTTAACAATTTCGATTTTTTACAAGGCAAAACAATTAATTAATACCAAACGCAAATATTAAATGCCATTTTAATTAGATTTTCAAACTTATCGAATTTTAGCATTTAAATAAATTCAAAAACATTTGCTTGAGCGCCAAAATTTTTTAAAAATGCAAACCTTATCGCCCTGGTCCCTGACTGAGGGACAGGAGCGATCCATCAACTTTGTCTCGATTCTTGCGATTTTTGACGTTCAAATCGGTATTTTTGTTGGGTCCTTTGAGCTTGAGTGTCTTGCATGTGTGAATAAATGCATCTCATGACCATTATCGCCCTGGTCCCTAGGAGAGGGACAGGAGCGATCTAGATGTTTTCACTTAGATCTTGCATCTTCAATCTCCAATTTTCATCATAAAGCGAACAATAACCTTGTTTCTCTATTCCATGCTTGTTTCACTTAACTTCTACAAGGCGTTTTGATGTTTGGAGGATCATCGCCCTGGTCCCTTGAAGAGGGACAGGAGCGATCCATGTGTTTTCTCCATTTCAAGCTTGAATTGGTAACATCTTAACGTTCACCTCCTTTATATCGCATTCCAAATGATGTTTTAAACTTTGTGCAACTTTGCTTTGACGTGATTTTCAAAGGATAAAGAGTGCTCTAACCAACATCGCCCTGGTCCCTTGGAGAGGGACAGGAGCGATCCTTGTGTCCTGGCTCAAATTTGCAAACTTTTGATCTTTGTTCTTCGTTCATTATCTTCCAAATGGTGTTCTTGTCCTTGCCTATCCTTGCATTGTCTTGATTTTGAAGGAGCATGAGTGTTTTAATGAAAATCGCTTTGGTCCTTGTCCAAAGGACAGGAGCGATATAGGCTCTTTGGCTCAATTGATAGCATTTTGACGTTAAAACCTTTGTATATCATCATCGAAAGACACCTTTGACCTTGTATGATCTTGCATAACCCTGACTTAACGTGGTTTTGGAAAGATTTGACCAATATAATCAATATCGCTCTGGTCCCTTGGAGAGGGATAGGAGCGAACTTCAACGTTTTGAGCTTGTCCTTGTTTTGACCAACTTGCAATCGCTTTCATCGTGTAAAATAAAGTCCCTCGATCCCTCTTAGCCGCTTGGTACTTGGCAAACTTTTGAAATCTAGGCATTTGTAGGAATTTCGCTCTGGTCCCTTGGAGAGGGACAGGAGCGAGTTAGGTGTCTTGATGTAAATTCTTCAATGTTGACGACCTTTGATGCTTCGTGCTTGATTGAGACGCTTTAAAACATCTTCACCACCTTGTACTTTGTCTTGGAATGCCTTGAACTTGGAGGAAAAGGCATCATAATCATTATGTCGCCCTGGTCCCTTGGAGAGGGACAGGAGCGATATTGCTCTTGTAGGCCTCATCTCATTTTATCACCTTCGAAATTTATCTTCAACGGATTCGTAATGTACCTTTTCGCTCATCCATGCCTTGGAATTCATTGTAACTTGGCAAGAAATTTGTCTAAGACAAAAATCGCTCTGGTCCCTGCCTGAGGGACAGGAGCGAACTTAGGCATTTAGGTCCCTTGTTGACGTTTCATAATCTTCAATTTATCTTCAACGTGTTCAATTCATCGTCTTTACTTGCCTCAAACCTGAAACTTGCTTGATTTTTGCCAGAAACATGCCTTATGAAGAACTTCGCTCTGGTCCCTTGGAGAGGGACGGAAGCTATAATGGATTTTGCCCTGGTCCCTGACTGAGGGACAGGAGCGATTTTTGCATTTCAGTTCATTCTCCTTCATGACGGCACTTCAAGTTATATTCATTTGGTAAAACACATCTCCTTGGACCTCTTCAAATCGTCAAGTCATTAAAATCCTGCAAGTACAAGGCAAAATTTGATTTTTAGCTCTGGTCCTTCACTAAGGGACAGGAGCGATTTTGCTCCCTGGGGCATCTCCGTGTTCGTGAAATTCTTCAATTTATATTCAACGGAAAGATCTCGCCTTCCTTCATCACTTTCAATTTGAAATTCATCTTGACTCTGCAGGAATAGTAAGATTTTTTGAAAACGAGCTCCGGTCCTTCACTGAGGGACAGGAGCGATTTTGCTCCTACAGGCCAAAATATCATGATTTCACATATTTAATCACTTCACAAGGCAAAAACAAATCATTCCCAATGCCCGGGATCAAAAATCAAAAAAGTCAAAATTTGGTCAAAATTGCTCAATTGGACAAAATTCACAATTTCATCATCAACACTTAGACAAATTTAAGCTCTGCACTCAAAATTCCAATTGAAAATAGACCACTCTGGCAAATTCATTTTATTCAAAATTGCATCCTACGAAAGGAAGCTCAAAAAGCTCTCAAAACTGACTGGATTCTGACCTAAAAGATCAAAAAGGGAACCCTAGGGCTTGACCCTAAATCCAGACAACTGACTAGCTAACAAAACCCTAAAAGCAAAACGAAAAGCGAGCGAAAAACGAGCAAAAAGAGGGGGTCCCCATTTTAAATGGGGCGATGTGTGAAATGGTCACAACACTACCCCATTTGCAAAACCTTAAGCAAGTGTTGTGCCTTATGAACCATTCACATAATATAGCCCCTTAGCTCCTCAATTGATAAGCAAGAGATATTTTCTAAAACAAGTCAAATTATGATATTGCTATCAGGATTCAACTATGTAGTTTTTAAGCCAAACTCATTGACCCATATTTCATGAGTAGTGGTTCATAAGAACCCATCTCTCATGAGAATGAATGGTACACTTAGCACTCATTGCATCTAAGGCACCCATCCCAGTAATACTCCAACACTTGCTAAAGGTTTTGCAAATGCGGTAGCAAGCTAAGTGAGCTTAACCTTGGGGGAAACTTCATGGTTAAGCTTTTAAGACACTTCAGTTGGCGTAGTACTAGGATGAGTAACCTTTAGAAAAGGTTCAATGCTTCACCTCTGTGAGCATCACCTAGATGCAATGAATGTTAAGTGTACCATTCATTCTCGTGAGTGATGGGTTCTTGTAAACCACTACTCATGAAACAAGGGTCAATGAGTTTGACTCAAAAACTACACAGTTGAATACTCATAGCAATATCATAGCTCCTTGATGTTAACACTTCTTTATATTTGTCATTTTCATGTTTTATGTGGTTTCTTGTTGCAGCTAAATGTCCACATGCAAAAAGTAAGGACAGCAACTATGAAAAGAAGTCTTTAAGTTCAACAATAAGAAGTACAAGAGAAAATAAGAGAAAGCTCAGAAATTCGAAGAGTCTCTATTCAAAGCAGGAAGGTGGTTCATTGGATGTTAGTGATGAAGAGTCTTTAAGTGATGAAATATTGTTCATGGCCATAGAAGAAACACGTGCTGAAAACCAAGAAGATGAAGATCATATTAATGAAGAAGGAGAAGTGGATCTTGAACAAGACCTAATAAGCACTCTAAGTGAAATCAAGAAACTTAGAAAGAAAAATAACTTGAAGTTTCTGCTACAAGAAGGGAATAAGGAAAGAATCAAAACATCTCAAGCCCTTGGAGATGCAAAGAAGCTGATAATTGATTTGAAGATTCAAGTTGAAGAAGCAAAGAAGATAGAAGAAGAGATTAGAAGTCAACTTGAGCTCAAAGAAGAAAACTGTGAGAGACTTGAAGCTGAAATTGTTTCACTTAGAAAATTGGATAAATCTTTGACACAGCTGAATCATGAGAAGATTGATCACAAAAGTTCAATGTCTTTAAACAAGGTGATTGACTCACAAAAATCATCTACTAATAAAGATGAAGTTGGCCTTGAAGAAGGTCAAAGTTCCAAGTCTACAAAAAATAAACAATAAAAGATCAATGAGACAAAGGATTCACCTTCAAAAATCAGAAATATTGCTTTCAAAAGGCCTCTTATCTCAAGGCAAGCACATTTGACCAAGTTTAACAATTCTTTCTTTTATAGTTATTGTTTCTCTTACAATTATTTTGGACACAAGGCAATCAACTATAGAATGTTTGCAAGAAATGATTTCAAATTTATGAGTAGGAACTCTTTTGCTTCTCCAAGGAATTACAATGTTATATGTTATACATGTAATAACTTTGGTCACACTGCAAAAGGTTGTAAAAGTGGTATGGCAGATTTCTCTAAGAAAAACCATAAGGTTGAGAAAAAGGACAAAGCAAAGGAGGTTACTAAAGTTTGGAGAAAGAAGAGGAAAGAAGTTTTAGAAAAATCCAGAATTGTGCAAACAGCCTTTCTTCACAAAATGAAAAGGACGTATAATATGTTGACAATGGTTGTTCTAGGCATATGACTCGAGATAAAAGTAAGTTTTTGACTCTCAAAAGGACAAATGGAGGCAAGGTGAGATTTGATGGTAATTCATCCGCCAAAGTTGCAAGTCAAAGTACATTTATTTTGAATGATGGTGAAACCAAAGTTAAGAATGTGTTACATGTAGAAGGTATGAAACATAATTTATTGAGTGTGAATCAATTGTAAGGTCAAAGACATAGTTTGGTTTTCAATTCAAATTGTTGTGAAATTAGTAAAAATGGTAAACACATTGCTGATGCAAGTAGGGCTGCTAACAATCTATACATTCTTGATGATATCAAATGTGAAAAGTGTTGTTTGAGTCAAGTGGATGAATGATGGGTATGGCACATGAGGCTGGGACACAACCTTTGACAGTCTTCTTTAGATCAACATAAAGGAAGTTGTTAGAGATGTACCAAAACTCACTAAACCTTCAAACAGTGTTTGCAAAGAATGTCAATTTGGAAAGCAAACAAGGAAGAGTTTCAAATCAAAATAATCTCTAGCACAACGTCTCGAGTTGATTCATACTGATTTGTGTGGGCCTATAAGAACTATGAGTATGCAAGGTGAGAAGTATTTTATGCTTTTAATTGATGATTTTTCAACAATGACTTGTGTTGCATTTTTTTAAAAAAATCAGAAGCACTTGAGAAGTTCAAGGACTTCAAAGCCTTTGTGGAGAATAAGAAGGGTCTGAAAATTAAATGCTTATGTTCAAACAATATAGGAGAGTTCACATCAAATGAAGTTGTAAATTTCTGCAAAAAAAATGGTATAAAAAGACGGTACTCAACTGCTAGGACACCACAAAAAAATGGTGTAGTTGAGAGAAAGAACAGATCAATCCAAGAAATGGCTCATAGTATGATGAATGAGTCTAAGGTGAATGATTCTTTTTTGGAGAGAGGTAGCCCATACTGCTGTTTACATTCAGAATAGAAGGCTGATTAGAGCAAAGCACAGCAAAACTCCATATGAATTGTGCAAAGGTAAGGTTGCTTTTGTGAAGTATTTTAGAATTTTTGGTAGTCCTTGTTATATTAAAAGGGATGAAGACAATCTTGTGAAATTTGATTCTAGGGCTGATGAAGGGATTTTTAGGATTCTCTTCTAAGAGTAAGGCTTATAGATGTTTTAACAGAAGATTATGCAAGATTGTTGAAAGTGCTAAAGGGAAGGTTCATGAAGATGCTAACATTTATGATAAGATACAAGATGATGATGGAAACCGACAAGAAGATGAAGAAGAAAGTGATGTTCAACAAATGACCTCAAATGTTCAACATGAAACAGCAGATGCAAATTCTGAGACACAAATGAAAATTCTGAAAATGCATCTTCAAGTGTTCAACATGGGACAGCAGAAGTAACTACTGAAAATAAACCTACAAATTATAAAAGTAAGAGCACATTCAGAACCTCCTTGAAGACTTCATCAAAGTTTGTTCAAAGAAATCACCCTGTTGATTAGATTTTGCAAGAGGATAGACCAAGAGCCACAAGAAGAAATGTCAACTACTCTAAAGATGAAAATATCTCCTTGTTGTCCATGATTGAGCCAAAAAGTTTTGAGAAGGCAGCAGAAGATAAACATTGGTGGCAGCCATGAAATAAGAACTTGATCAGAGTCAGAAAAGTGAGACATGAAAACTTGTCCCAAAGCCCAAAGTCAAGAACATGATTGGTACAAAGTGGGTTTATAGAAATAAGTTGAATGAAGGTGGTAAAGTGGTGAGGAACAAGGCAAGTCTTGTGTGCAAAGGCTATGCACATGTTGAAGGTATTGGCTTAGAAGAACTTTTTCTCTTGTTGCACATTTAGAAACTATTAGAATGCTCTTAGCCTTTGCTTTTTTCAAAGGTTCTAAAGTTTTTCAAATAGATGTTAAATCTGCTTTTCTAAATGGCAATTTGAATGAAGAAGTTTATATAGAGCAGCCAAATGGGTTTGTCTTGTCAAAAAATCAAAACTATGTATGCAAGTTAAAAAAAGCTCTCTATGGTCTTAAACAAGCCCCACGTGCTTAGTATGCTAAACTTGACAGTTATTTGCAGCAGCAAGAATTTAGAAGAGGGATAGAGAACAGAAATCTGTATGTTAAATAAGGTAATCATATGTTGATTGTTGTGGTTTATGTTGATGACCTGATTTTTGGTAGTGATTGTGAAGAAATGTGTAAAGCTTTTGCCACTAATATGAATCAGTTTGAAATGTCCATATTGGATGAGTTGTCTTTCTTCCTTGGTGTGCAAATTCATCAATCAATTAAAAGCATCTTCATTTCTCAAACTAAGTATATAAGAGAGATGTTGAAAAGGTTTAGAATGGAGGATTGCAATCTAGTAAGCACTCCAATGGTAACAAGATGTAAGTTAAGTAAAAGATGATGAGTCTCCTAATGCTAATCAAACTTTGTGTAGGTCTATGATAGCAAGTTTATTATATGTTACAGCTACTAGACCTGACATTATTCAAGTTGTCGATAATGTTGCTAGATTTCAAGCTACTCCTAAGGATACTAGTGTTCATGCAATTAAGAGGATCTTCAAGTATCTTAAGGGTCCTATGGGTTATGGTATCCTAAAGGTAATAATTTTACACTCATAGCTTATACAAATGCAGATTGGGGTGGTTTTGTTGATGATAGAAAGAGCACAAGTGGATGTGCATTTTTTCTAGGTGTCTGTCTTGTTTCATGATTGAGTAAAAAGCAAGCTTCTACTTCATTGTCTACAAAAAAAGCATAATACATTGCAGCAATGTCTTGTTGAACACAAGTTCTATGGATGAAGCAAACACTGAAAGATATTAAGGTAGAGTATAATCATCCTATATCTATCTGTATGCGGGAAAAGTGGGCGAATAAAACTAAATATGTGAAAATATGTTAGAATACTAGTCCACACACACACACAGGACTTCTTGATGCAAGCTATGGAGTAACATAGTTTTTATACGTCTACACTATCTTTTGTGACAACATGAGTGCCATTAATATTTCTAAAAATCCAGTTATGCACTCTAAGACTAAACATATTCCTATCAAGTATCAGCAAGTTAAGCCGGAATATGTTTCAACTAAAGAGCAGATTGCAGATTTGTTTGCTAAGCCTCTACCAAAGGAAACTTTTGAATGCTTGAGGAAGAAGTTGGGAGTGATTTCACTCCATCATTAAATTGTCGGTTTGACTCAGGGAGTTTTCATTGTCACATTCATTTAACCCCATTTCAGAAATGCAGGTTGGTTTCAATCATTGATGTCAAAGGGCGTGTAGTAAGTCAAAGGAAGCAACATTGTTTCAAAGTTGGTTTAGTTTCAAGTTGCGTTGCCATCAATGACAAAGAGAGAGATGGTTAGATATTTTGTTGTTGATGTCAAAAGTTGATAATAAAGTTGTACACAGTTTGGAGGATTACTTGAACCAACAAGGAACTATGGCACAAAAGGTTATTTTCTTCATCTACCTAGTTATTTGCTTGAGCTGGTTGCTCACTTGGTTGAGCTACTTGGTTGTCTAGTTGAGCTACTTGGCTGTGTTTGAGCTACTTGGTTGTTAGTTTGAGTTGGATGCTTGTCTATGCTTGTGGCAAGTCAAATTGACACATCACCAATGGAATGTCAATAACATGGTGTTCTGAATTTAATATTCTTTTCATGGTTTCAGATTTTGGTCCATTATTAAATAATGGTGTGATACTAATGTTGATGTGATATTAATATTGGAATCACATGCCTTAGACAATGGATATTAATAAGTAAAAACTCTATTCAAAATAGGAGTTTTTTATGCAGTCAAGTGCAATAAATGATGGAATCAAGCCATGTAAGGAGCATGCAAGCAATATTATTAAATGAAGTTGAATGCCTTCAAAAAGTGGGAGTGCTATGTAGTCGGAAATTATCATTATGGTATCTAGCATTTTGTGCCTCCAATAAACGTGATGAAGTGTCCGCTATCTAAATTGGTCAATTGTTTTTAAAGGATACCTGTCATGTGATATTCATATGAGGATCGAATATTAACTTTTTAGTAACCATGTGAGGAGAATATACAATTTACAAAAAGTGTGCAGCATATAACTGAAGGGTGTGTGCATAGCATTAAATTATTGTAGAGGAAAACAGTCACATGAAATTGAAGCCAAACGTTTTTAATATATCTTTGAGTGCTATGCAAGTGGGTGATATATTATATAGGTGGAGTTGCTAAAAAGAAAAAGGGAAGCAATGGTATCAGTATGAAAAATGGAGGTATCAAGCATTGGCTACGAGAAATTCAATTCTGTTTAATGGTATTTTGGTATTATTTAGAAGCAAAGTGGAGTATGCGTTAAAATGTGTGAATAATGAAGTCAATCTATGGTGCTTTTAAGCAAGTGGAAAACTGAAGTTGGTGCTTTAGCTGAATGAAGTTAATGCTCACTTGTGTAATCTGGGTTGGTGCCCATTTTGTCAATGGAAGCTATTGTGTACCGTGATTTTTACCCGAAAGGGTTTTCCACATGAAACTCGGTGTTTGCATCTTGATAGTTGTTCTTTTCATGTTTTATAGTTGTTCTTTTCATGCTGATAGTTGTTCTTGATAATTTTTTTGCTGTGTTTTGGGGTTGTGCCTAGGGTTTCTCGGACGAATGGCATTTGTGCAAAAACTGCACAATTTTTTTACAACATCTAGGTGTTAATGTTTTTTTCCAAAGCAGTGGAGGATTTTTAACCTAGTTTTTTTTACAATTTCTTGGCAAAATCGTGGATTTTCAGAACTATGGAGGTTTAGAGCGATTTTTCAGAAAATCATAGGTATTCAGAAATTTTGCACGATTTTTTAAAAACAAACTGTGGATTTCAGTTTTCTTCTGATTTTTTATCAACAAAAATCGAAGGTATTTGAGAAGCAATTTTTCTATCTCGTTTTTCGTATCTCTAGATAGCGGTAGGGTGTCACTATTGTGGTAAACTTGGTCATATGAAGAAGTTCTGCAGAAAGCGGTTGGCTAATCAAAAATCTAACCAAGGAGGGTCTCAACAGCCAGCTTCTGTCATAGAGCATTCAAAGAAGGGTTCAGCCTTCTAAGCATTCATGGCCAAAAAACCAGCAGATCGTGACAAGTCTTCTGCATGGTAGTTAGTAGAATGACGATAGAGTAAGGGTATTAAAGTAATATTATGATATTTATCTTATAATGGTCATTTAAGTCGTTTGGTTAGCTTTTAGTAACTTTCTATGTAAATCAGTCAGTTAGTATTTAGAATCTTTCTATTCTATCTCTAGTTCCAATCATTCACCCATTATGGAAAGATATTCTGTAATTGCTTATATAATGAGTATTCCTCTCCTTTGTTTATACAACAATCAATTATTATTTCACACAAACTGAACCAACGAACCCAAACCACAACCTTTGCAAGATCAATAACTTAGCAATAGCATAGTTGAATGGGGAACTTTAACTATAGGTTTGGATATGGTATATATAGTAGGCTATCATGAGATTGAGATCGGAAGTGATTCTCAGTAAATATGCTGGAAAAAAAAAACACCCAAACGAGGACATGTTTAGAAGAAGTGCTTTCTGGGCCAAGGAAATTTGGTGCAGCGAGGATAAGTAATTGTTTTCGGGATTAAAAATAAGCAACTGATCTTTTAGTCAATATAAGGATAGATTTCTCAATATTAACTACAAAAGAAAGTATTGATGGAATAGAATGGTAAGGTTTAACATTGATTATAGAGATGGAAAGAATGGTGAAGTTTTAATATTTCACCCTATGTCCGTATTCAAATGTTTTATTCCAAGTAGGCTTACAATAGAGTCATTCTCATTAGGTATCTTGTTTAGCACATCATTGCTCGTGTAGGAGGTTCTTTCAAGATGTATGCCATAACAAGGAAAGGCATTATTGGCTGTTGTATGAAAATATTTCAATGGTAGTCTTCAGTGAAAAGGTGATTTCGTGTGTGGCTAGTTGTGGAGATGGATGCGATGGGATATCTCTAGCCATGCTTTGTCTTTTTCTTGATACCTGGTCACAATAATAAAACCCCAAGGACCCTTTGAGGAAAGGTCACAATTCTGATTTTAGGTTGAAGAATATATTTTACTATCCAAATGTGCATGCTCTCAACCTGGTTAAGGCAATGTTGGGCTCAGAAAAGGTGGAGGATACAAGTATCATTTAGTGTCAACGACAGTATTAGCAGATTTGCATTACATGTTGAATGAAGTTGTTAGAAATGATAATGATGATGCCCTCTTCTAGTGTGTTCATTTCTATGTAAAGCTTCAGTTGCAGAATTCGACACCCTTAACAAGGGTGTCGAAATTCTAATGGATTTATAAGGATATACAGCAGGTGATAAAGCATATGGTGAATTCTCACCACAATGGGTTATTTGAAGCTACTAGTGGTTTCTCTCTCCCTGCATTTGCAAATAATAAAATTGACAAGGATAGTCCATCAGTCACAACTCATTGATGGCATTTAGTTATCTAGTTTAGAGTCTCCCTCTATTCCTATTAGAATTGAGGTGGCTCCTGTCTTGGGTGATGGAGTGGCTAGCAGGACTTGCAAGCACCGACGTTCAATTCCCAGCAGCGCAAATATTTCTTGATGGGAAATTTTAATATGTAGCAGCTTCTACTGTGATCAAATTATGATTTCTAATGGTTTTATATCTGTAGAACTTCTAATTCTTTAAGTTTCTTATGGCTTTTAGGCTGCTGTTTATTGTCATAATATTAGCCATCTGGCTGGTCTTAGTTCATAGGATAGGTACTTTGTTGGAAATCCTTGGGTGATGCATGTTGGACAGTTCTATACTGGTTTTTATCTTTGGCTTGAACCTGTCACCCTTGCATGGTTTTAAACCAGATTTTGTGTTTATTCTTGATGTGTTTGATATATTTTGCATATTGAGTGAGACAAGGACCCTTAATAGATCATCAATTTTAAAGTTGAAAGAAAAAGAAAAAGTATAGACAAAATTTGGAAAGGGTAGATTTGAGGGTTTCCATAGTGTTGCATTGCTCCTTCCTAGTCTGGATGATAAGAACCCACTATAGGTCATCTCCCCTTGGATCAAAAAAGGTGATCCCTTGTCATCCTTGGAAAGGATATTTGAAGCAGGCCAACTGGAGGAATTTTATGTGGCTGGGATGGATTATGAAATTGGTTGATTGAATTGTAACAACAATAAAAAGAGGTGTTAAAATTTTGGACCTGTTTGCAGCTCAGTTTGGAGACCAACGTACCTCGTGATTAAATGTAATGTCCCCTACTAGGAGGCTGCCTGTTTCCCAATGAATTAACACGCATTACTGTACATTATTATGCTTCAATTCATATTTCTTGAACTATTACACGAGTTAGTATTCATAACATATCCAAAATTCATTATATTAAGTCCTATACTAGCTTCTTTCCTAATCCTAATGAGGGATGGGGGTTTAGTGTCGACACCAACTACAAAGAGGCTCCCTCAAGGCCCAGGACTACATCCCTACCCATCTTGGGCTCACCATCACTTGTGATGGGTTTACTCGCCTTTCCCTACACACACCAACCTATCCTCTCATAGGCATTAGCAAATGAATTAAAGTCTAGGCCATTAATATTGTAGTCTTTCATGTACTATGAATGTATATATTAATATTACTATTAAATTGTACATAAGAACATTATCAAACTTCATATATTAAGCACATCCCCATGCATACCACCAAGAACAAGGATGTTACTGCCTGTAAACAACAGTTCTGATCTGATCTGATCCATGGTGATATAACTGGATGCTTTTGATTCCTTTCCCTTATATCTCTCAATGTGAGGGAGAGGTCACACCTCTTCATCATGTATGCCCTTTGGCAAGAGATATACCCTTTCACTATTAGCACCCTTTGAAACAGTGCACCTCTTCATTATTTCTACCCTTTGAAAGGGACCCTTTCACAATCAGATCTGCACTTCTGATTCCCAAATTATCCCCCCTTCAAACGAGTTCTCTTCTCCCTTTTATATCTCATATTTGGGGGAGTCACAACTTATCATTTCATGCCTTTTGACCAATCATAAACTTTAATCAAATTTTAATTATATTCTTTTATATTTTAATTTAATTTTTATTTTTGTTCTTTTGTATTTTAACTTTATTATTTTTATTTATTATTAGATTATATTTCAAAGTGGTGACATAACATTAAAAACCTACTTTCCTAAACAAAAATCTGTGTGGTTCATCAAAAAGCCCTAGATTTGACAGTGGGTTAAATATTATAAATATTGTTTATGTGCCAGCCGCATGAGGATTGTACTATTTGTTTTCTTGAACAATACAATTACCAATACTTTGCCCCATGGATGTTTCTCTAGCAGACTGCTAGGGTTTTACAATGTATATCCTTGTGTTGTTGATGTGCTTGATTGTTCTGTTATACTGTTTTAGCTCTATTTGATTAGCATCTAATTTGTGCTGCATTATTGAATGACTCTGAAGGCTCACAATTAATGAACATTGGGCATGGCCACTTCCAATTCCACAGACTACCTCACAGACAGGTTGGAATTTTGCAACAGCCTGAAAGTGAAAATTGACCTCTCTATCACCATAAATAGTGCATTCCAACATCTCAATTCTCCTGCTTTTGGTGGTAAACATAACTGACGAAAGCTATTCATCTTTCCATTGAACAAACAGCATAATCATGGCCCCTGATATTGTTATTCAGAAATTTCAGTTGCCAAGGGTGTGTAGCACAAGTTACAGTGGCACTTTCTTTAGCAGATCTGTCACTTTATGATTTCTCAAATTGGCTATCACTGACAAGAAAATGGGTGTGCTGATTTTGGGGACTGGGATGGGGCAGGTGTTCTGAAGTCCAGAAGACAGGAAAACAAACTCCATTGCAATTTCAAAGCGGTTGTTTACTTGAATAGGAAGATTGTCGGTAACTCTAATTATTGGAACTCCCAATTTCCTTAAAGAACCGACTTTGACATGAAGATTTCTAGGATGTAAAGGGGGTTTGTTGGCATAGTAGGAAAAACTGGTTACTACAGTTGAGTTAACAGATCTGAGGTCATGGACTTCTTTCCTAGGGCTAACGTAGATCCCATTATAGTATTGACCTGTGGAAAAAGGAGAGAAGTGGAGTGGACAGCGTAACCATATAGAGAGACCAAGCCCACCCCCATGTCTACCATGAGATGCCCCACAATTTACCTCAAAATTTTAGGCCCACACACTTGATACGAGACAGTTAAGCCCCTTAAAACATGTACAATGGTTGCAGGTTCAGAACTCATTTTACAAGCTTTGTTGAGTATGGTACAGCTCAATTCACAGTTGAGGAGCTATAATAGCTCACCCACTTCTAACAAGCCCTTGAATTAAGTGGGGAGTATCAATCACCGTTGATTCTTCTTTCTATCAAAAAAATGAAAAATAAAGATATCCTTTTAGCACAGATAGAAACAAAAAAACCCTTAATATTTTTATTAATATTGAAGCCTAAAAAGAAGACGAACCATATCATCATATTAGTATCATAGTAATGAAAAAGCTAAAAGTATTCAAAATGAGACAGCAAACATAAATGGTTCCAGGAATTAAACAAGAACCAGATAACACAAACAGAAATCTAGATAACTATTCCATACCCTTGTTTGATTCTTGGAACCATTTTCTTCTTCATCTTATTTATGAAAACTATTTGCTCTTCAATACTATGATGAGCTAGCATTACGATAATATGTCTCTTCTTTTTAGGATTTAAATTGTATACTGCTGTTTTCTTGAGCCCCATTGACCTAGATTTGGTTGTTCATGGACATTAATATGATTTCTATTTATATTTTCTTCTCTCATTTTATTGCTACAGGCACACCTCCTATATTCTAATCTTCTTTATTATTTAAAAATTAATTATTTTTCTCACTTGCCACTCTCCGTCTTCTACTCCTCCATCTATTTAGTAGGTAAAGTCTACAACCTATCTTATATTTTCCTTATTTTGATGATGTATCATGGAGTGTGATCTTAAATATTGATGCTAAAAATTTGCATCCATAAGCACTTTTAATCAATGACATGGACTGTAAAAGTATTATGTTTCTTATGGCTGAGAATTGTGGAACCCCACAGCTTACTCAAACAAGCAAAGGCATTCCCAATATGACCCTGAGCTTTGATACGATATTTTTGACTGTGAACAATACGCATGGATTGACATGGAGGTGAGGAGTATAGAAAGACACTTGTTGGTAGGTGCTAACATTATTGTGAACAAAAAGCTAATTCTCTAATTGGATTTGCTGTGGGAAGGATCTAGCATCATTATACAGAATCAGCTGGCGTTGTTTGATGTTTTAAGGCACAACCTTGCATAACAAAGCAGCAACAGCATTGAGTTCTTTTCACCTATATTGGATTATATAACGTATGAATTTTTCCCATCAGCTCTTGGATACGGTTAAACATCATGATCCATCTTCTAGCTGTTATTGGTGCTGGTCAACCATCATGAATCGGCTAACTGTAGATCATGCTTAAGCTTGTCAAAAATATTAAATTTGCTCTTGTTAGTCAAATAAATCAAGAAGTTGTCAGAAAAAACATGCTATGAACATTAAAGGTTGCTTCTCATGAAATTGATACAAATCACATGTGTAATTTGAAAACAAGTGACACCAATGAAATTGATACAAATCACATGTGTAATTTGATACGAATCACATGTGTAATTTGATACAAATCAGAACATAAAGGAAATGCTGTGATTGGGCTTCTCTTAAATGTGGCACCAACAAGAAAAGTAAAATCTTTCAATTAACAAATATCCTTGAATGATTAAAAACTAATCTGCTTTATAATTATTTATAAATTATATGAACTTGCAGGATAATGTACATACCATGAAGTTTCGCCATTCACTTGCAGTTGCCCCAGAAGATGGTTTTCTAGTAACCACTGAGCTATCATAAAAAACTTGAGGATCTGACTTCAGCTCCATTCCTTCTGGCATTAAAACCAAAGATTAATCATAATCAATAAAGGATTAATTAGACTTAAACTCCTAAGACCGCTTAACAACAACATTCCATTTAACATCTCTCAAAACATCAGAATAAAAAAGCAAAATAAATGTACATTATCATGAATTACTTCACTTTCTAATGATATATTAATATGTATAAGCAACTCTTACAGATAGAACAATCTTTAACAAAACTATTATATTTATCCAGTTGTCTCACGAAAGTCAACCCTGCTGATTCTGTTGGTGGATCTAAAGCAACTGGGAAAGTAATTGCTATTGAATATGAAGTCGCTCCTAATCATGGTTTGGCTGGGTATGATAGTTCATCTGATAGTGAAGAAGGATGACAACTCTACCTCGTATCCTGCCATCCCAATAGGTGCATATACTCATTGGTGGCTTAAGGAATTTGTTGAATTTAGCGTCAACGCGCTTAAGAATTGAATTAATAACTTTATCAATTACCTGGATAAAAAGGAGTCCAATAACCAGTGCAAGAAATGAAAACTTGATTGGATTGTTAACTGTTGATATATGGCTGATCTGAACTGTCCTGTATTTTGACTTCTAGATATTTCTCGTTGATATTAAAACAGTTTGTTTTTGGGCAGGATTTAGTCATATATGTACTTGATTAAGTGCTCTTTAGGAACTATTTTTTGTCCTATTTGCACTCAGTCACTTGCATGAGCTACATTTGTAAATGTTATCCACTGTTAAAGAAAACCATTGTCTTTCTCAACAGAAATTAACTACAAGAAAGTAAATTGCATCCACAAACAAGTAGAAATTCAACAAGTCAATGGCCTCACCTAAGATCAATTGCCAATATATTGCTAGATAACCTTTAACTGATAAATTGCATAAACAAGACTTATGTTGCAGGGTTTACCCACTTTGGCCCCCGGACTTGGGTGTCCATTCCAGGCATGGCCTGCATAAGCTGCAGGCATACCTGGGTCATTACTGTATAGAAAACACAGACAGATAAAAATGAAAATACAAATCCAAAATAAAAAATTAAACATTCATGTACTGGAAAACCCTATTTTTTCAAATCACAGTAAACCTGTGTAAATTTTCTTTTATTAAATGTTTCTGAATTTCTAAATCATAGGAAAAGAGATTTGTCTTTAGAGCAGACTGGTCTGGATGCCAAACTGTGAAAGGGATGAGTGAAGTAGTTCCTTTCTGTGGAAATGAAATGAAGGTTTTATAAAACATACACACAACTTGCTTCTACTGTTTGAGATTTTGTATCCTAATATTTATTGTCAAGTAAGAAAAAAACGTAGATTTCTTTTCCAGCCCCTAAGAAGAAGGAATTTCAATCCTTTGATGATTTCATCTATTGTAATGGTATTATTATTGCGCATGAAGCAATTCATTCAATTAGAAAGGCTAAAACAGATTAGATTCTTTGTCAAACTGGATATTAGAAAGGCATATGATCTAGTCGATAGACCTTTCTTGCTAAAAGTATTAGATAAATTTGGTTTTGTTCTCCATGGATCTCTTGGGTTAAGAGTTGTATTGAGAGTCCACACTTCTCAGTTTTAGTAAATGGAAGTCCTCAAGGCTTCTTTGCCTCAAAGAGAGGCCTTCGGCAAGGGGATCCTATGTCTCCCTTTCTTTTTAAATTATGGCTTAAGTGTTAGGCAGATACATCAGCAAGGTCGGATTGGAAGGCAAATGGAAGGGGGTAAGATTGCTCAAGGTGTGGAGGCCATTACACATCAGCAATTTGCCAATGACATGTTGATGAGAGAATCTTCTTTGAAGAAAGCTTGAATTATGAAATCCTTTCTTGATAAGTATTGTTTGGCTTTAAAACAAACCAAAAAAGGCATAAGTCTGGGATATTTTTCTTTAACACAAATTAGACAAACAGAAAGAAATTGCTTGAATTCTTGGTATGAAGATTGGCCAATTGCCTGGTAAGTTCTTGGGTACCCCTCTCTTTGTTGGAGCTTGTAGATCCAACCTGTGGAAACATTTAATGGATAGCTGCTTGGGGAGAATGGAGGGATGGAAAGGGAGGTGGCTGTTCTCTGCAGGACAAATTTTAATGCTTAAATTTGTTATTCCAGCCCTTTCGATTTACTCAATGATGTGTTTTAAACTGTCATCCACAATATTATCCACCATAGAACAGAAAATGAAGAAGTTCTTCTGGAATGGATGTAAGGATCAGGATAAGATCTCATTGGTTGCCTGGGATAGAGTATGTCAACCTAAAACTGCTGGTGGTACAGGACTACGAAAGTGGAATATCATGAATGAAGCAATGGGTGCAAAATAATTTGGAGCATGTTTACTAAACCAGATCAAAAGTGGGTACGGATTCTACAAAGGAAATACTTAGATACCCCAGAAAAGTAAAGGATTCGTACAATAAGAAACCCCCCAAAAGGTTCGGCAATATGGAACTTTATGCTCTCTTGCAGGAGTGTTATCACAGATCATCTTACTTGGCAATTAGGTTCGGAAGAGCTTGCTAATTTTCTGGAGGATTCTTGGGAGGGGCTTCCAGCTTTGAAAGATGATGCTAAATTTGCAGACATTCAGAGAATTTTGAAGGAAAAGTGGGGAATCCAGGTTAAAGATTATTTGGTAAAAAGGGTTGTTGATGGGTTTGAAGAGGGGGCTTGGAAGCCTTTGGACGAAATCAACTTGAATGCAGATAAGCAAGCTTTGATGATGAATGTAAAGCAGAAAAATCGAACCCTAGTTGTTCTCCCCTCCCCAACTCCAAGGAGAGAGAAGGGAGAGTCACTAGGGTTGATGGTTTTCACTTAGGAGAGACTTTACATTCAAAAGAGGGGTTGAAACCCACAAGATCCAATCCCACACAATGCAAGATTGGATTCTATATGAGTTTCAAGGGTTAAGACATCCAGGATACCCTCTTTTGTAAAAAATGTAGATAGAAAGATTGAACTAGGAATGCATGTAAAGTAGGAAAGATTCGCTTATAAACAGAGATAGGGATATGGGATGAAGCTGCGGACCTGGAATTAGCAGTAAAATGTCGAGACGGTGTTGTTCTGCAAATTTGAGCGAAAGTTGACGGGACGATGGCGCCCGGTGTGCACACGGTCCTCCGAAAAATCCGCGAAACGAAGGTGGATCTGTTCGTCTCTGCACAAGGATTCTAGATCTTCAATTACAGCCGCGTACCTGCAACCTACACACAGAAAAGAGAGGACGATTGGGGGGTTAGGGATGAGGGGTTTGCCTTTAGGTCAAACCCCGATTTTGGAATTAACCAAGAAATGAGAATGCTGTAAATGTAAATGTTTGTAATGTAAACAAGTACTGATACCTTGTTGTAAGAAGTTTGTATTCTTACATGCAAAGGTGTAATGTATGTAGCATGTTGTATGTTGTATGTGATCTCCTCTTCAATGGTTGAATCCTTGTCTTGAATGCAACACCTAGCCTTGAATGGAGACTTAGAATACTCAATTGCTTGAAGGAATGCTTGAATGCTTGAATGTTTGAATGTTTGAATATCGCTTTCGCCTCTTGCTCTTGCTCTTTCCTTCCTCCCTTTCCAGGAGAGGAAAAGTAGTTTATATACTTGTCAATTAGGGCTGATAAACTGATTTTCCCGACCTTAGGCCGACCAGGAAACATTATTTCCCGAATTGCAAACTTAAAGACCCGATGCCCACAAGAGACCGGGCCCAAAATAGGGCCAGGGACCAGGGCGCTGGGCGCCATGGTCCTGGGGGACCAGGGCGCTAGGCGCCCTAGTCCTGAAGGACTAGGGCGGCGCCCTGGTCCCACCTCCCGGGACAGCAGGGTGCAAGGAGGGATCAGGCAGGGTGTAGAAAAATGCAGTTTTTGATGTTGTAAACAGGTTTCGGGGTCTCCATTCAAGTTCAATGTTGCACCGCCATCATGAAGACCCAAATGCAGTCGAAATTGCAAGTGTCGCAATTTTAGGACGCTACAATGAATAATTTGAAAGAGTGAAAAATCCTTATGACAAGTGACAAAGATGAATTGCTATGGTGTGGTTCAAAAAAGGGAGTGTATAGTGTTAAAATAGGATACAAGCTATTGGAAAATGCTTGGGGTGAAGAAGGTTTGCCAAAACAACTTTACTGGAATAAAAATTGCCTCCCCAAAGCGGGTTCCTTTGCTTGGTTGGCTTTGAGAAGACGCATTTTGACAGGTGAAAGTTAAAATATTGGCTTCCAAGGCCCTAACCAATGCATTCTGTGTAAGAAAAGTGAAGAAACAATAGATCATTTGCTGCTACATTACAACTTTACAAATAGATGTTGGATACATTTGCTAAATAGATAGAATTAATTGATCCCCTGTCCAGCTTCTTTGAAGGCTATGTTTCAAGGTTGGAGAATAAACATCAAGAAGTCTTCTTTCTCCAGTATTGCAGGAAGTTCGACGTCAAAGAACTAAGTTTAGAATCCTTGCTAGCAAAGTTAGATATGGCAGTTTTGAAAGTGGTCAACTTGGTAGCAGAAAGACAAAATCTAGTAAAATTTCCATTCTGAAAGCATGATAGTAATTTACAGAGGGTTTGGCCAGGGCTTAAGCTTCCTCCAGCCCTTGGTACCTATAGCGTGATTCCAGGATCCACAGGAATCAGAAATGTGGAAAAGGTAGAGCCTGATAATGGTTGGGTGAAAGCCAACTTTGATGGTGCAACTAAAGGGAACCCCAGTCCTTTTGGTGCTGAATGTGTGTTTAGAGATGATCAGGGCAACATTTTAGCTATCGGTGCTCAAAAACTTCTGGATGGCACAAATAATGAGGCTGAAGCCCAAGCCACCTTGCTTGCAGTAGACTTGGCGAGCAAATTGTCAATCTCAAAGCTGCATTTGGAGGGGTATTCGCAGATTATCATCAATGCTATCACAAATGGAAGTTCCCAAGTATGGAGAATGAACAAAAACAAAAATTGAATGCATTCGTGGATTTTAAAATTTCTCACACCTATCAGAGTGGCAATGGAGTGGTGGATACACTAGCAAATTGGGCTGTTTCCTTAGCCGAAGCGGAGGGTCTGAGGATTTGTGAGGATTTTCAAAAACTCCATATTGAGGATGAATAAGACTGGGTGAAATAAACGTTTTTGTTTAAGATCAGTGTGAATGTCTGAAGGATGAGATGAGATTTATATTGCTTTGCTTCATAAGTAGCTGTGACTGAAGAAAGGGTGATGTGTACCTCTCGTTTGGTTCCCACTGTTTTTGCTTTTGGTCTGATTCGCAGCAGAATTGCAGACGCTCCAATGGAGACAAATGCTGTTCAGAATGGGGATGCTGTTTTGGCGTCAGGATTTATTGAGATTGTCTTCGGATAGTATTTTAATTTGGGCAGAGCAACTGCCTTATTTTGGTTCTGTGATTGGAGAACAAATGTTTTTTTTTAAATAAAAATAAAAAATATATTAATGGTTGAATTAAAACAAACTTGAGACTGAATGTCAATTTTTTTACTATGTTATATTAAACTAATAAAAGTACCTAATTAGGCTCTACTGGATGGTTTCATAGGAACATAAATATGTAGTGTTTGGTGGACAGAAATATTTATGTGTCTATTGGTCATCCCATAAAGTCTATAGGGGTTTTTATTAGTTTAATCTTTCTACTATTTGCAACTAGTTTTGATCAATATAATAATGTTGGAGTTTCATTATCAAATAGAATAGCAGAAGACGAACACTTCACAAAGGAAAAAAAGCTGAGTTTATTTTTGCATAGATTATATTTAGCTTCAAGTATGTTAAAAAAATTCTAGTCATCTATTCTATTCTAAATATTTTTAATGTCCCCTTAATTTAACACTTAGGAAATAGGAACAATTAACTTGCAAAATCAACGGCAAGAGACTTCTTTCCTCAAAGACTTAACTTAGCACTAAGAATGACAATCTATGATACCACAATACAATAGGTTCCCTCAAGGTTTACAGATCCAAGCCCTTACCTATCTTGGGTCTATACCCTCAAGGTTTATGGGTCACTGATCCCCACCCTATCTTGGAACTTAACTTATTGCTTGGATTTAGACTGCCCCTCTATCAATTTCCTAACCTCTTAAACACTGACAGTGGTAACAAGAATTATACATATAAACATTATCCCCTTACTGTTTATTATCTTACGAGCTCTTTCTGATTTACAATCTAATATTGTTATTTGTCTGATTAAGACATTATGTATATATATATATATATATATATATATATATATGTATGTATATGTATAAGTATATAATCTTATGGATATTAAATCATTACTATATATATAATCCTTATTGTGATTTGAATATATATAAATAAATGAATTAAATAACATTACCAATTATTTGTATATTTGCTAATTACCTATTATACCAATTATTAATACTGCCACTGCTTAACACATTAGTTGTTAATGTATTTAGTAACTGGTAAAGGCAGACAGATCTGACGCATGTCAGATCTGGTCTGCCACTGTTATGAAACTATGCATTATTATAATACATATTGTAGTCTATGTTAATATTTTTATTAAATTCTGCATACAAACATTAACGGGCTTCATAAATTAAGCATGCATATTAAGCACATCACCGCACATACCACCAAGAACAAGGATGTTTACTGCCTGATTGGGCCTTTGCGGCCAAATGCTCAAATGATCCAAATTGGATATATTTACAATCCCAGGTTGCCAATATCTGTATTCCATCTGATGGTTGCCAATAATATATATATTCCATTCCCCTTCGATGAAATGAATTCTCACTTTATTTTATACTTGCATTCTGCTTTTTCGTTGAGAGTTGTAACCCTTCATTAATGGGTCATGTTTTTCCCATTATGAACTAATTACGTTTCTTAACATACATTTTTCTTACTTCACATGATCAGTGTCTTGATCATTATAATTACTGATAATTAGTTAACACCTACCTCTTAATTAAGATATCCATTAGTTTGTAGTTGACTATCCAATTGATATTGAATAAAAGTGCTCAGGTTAAATGCTTGATTATTATCGAATTGATGTATACAAGTTGCTGTTGCATCCCATCGAATACACAGATGTGCTGCCTGTAACTTATAATTAATAAATAGTATTCTACCGCTACCTTACAAAACTATGTAATATCATTGATTATACAATAATATTAGTTTATTCTATTTGAATATTTCAAGAAAATACTAATTAATAATAATATTTAATAAATAAATAAGTATTTAATAGCTTCAAATACTTATGCATTAATAAATAATATATTAAATAATAATAATAATTGCTTTGTTTAGGTTATATATAACGATTATGGAGGGGACATGACAATATTTCATTCAATATATTTCCATTTCAAATACATCGTTGATTATGTTGGTGTTCAAAGTTGCAGGTTCACAAATCCCTAAAGCTATATCATTTTCTAAGCATTAGGGGTGTTAAAATCAAAGCAATGGACCTTTAATATATGATTAGATAGAAGAATAATAGACCAACTATTAAGAGTGGGAAATCTATCCTTCACTTTGAGCTCGGATAGACCTAAGGAGGGCTTCTCCAAAAATATACTTAATAAAATTAATTACGACTCAAGATGAACAAGTTGAAAGTACTACAATGTAGCCAATATAAGCTTGGTCCCAAAGACCATAGCTAGATCAAAGACAGACACATAAGACCTCTTATTAAGTTGATAAGTGTATCATTACACAACTACAAGATGTGGGTATGCAAAAACATGATTTGCTAGGATGATAAGAATTATAGATCATTGAAAAATACTTCCTTGGTTTTATTGTTGAATGGTGTATACAAACTAATACCCTACTCCTAAGCTATTGGTGAAGATATTTTTATTTTGAATATATGGTCCAGACTCCAAATCATTACTTTCAAGACTAGGACCTAATCCATTAAGTTACTGATTCAAAAAAACTGAAAAAAATAACATTTGAAACCATAAGGAATATGAGTTGTACATATATCGACACCACAAATATGATATCAAATAACTAAACATACTGGCCTGTTAATGGGCCTTCGTGGGTTCATCCACCTAGCATAAATACAAAAGCAGTGGAGTGGACCAAAACAAAGCAAGGGTGGATTTAAATAAACATCGACAAAGCTTCCAAAGGAAACCCTGGACCATTAGGAGCTGGGTGTGTATCGCAGGATTGGATGGGAAGTATTTTGGCTTTTGGTGCAAAGAAGCTTGTGGACAGAACCAACAATGAAGCCGAGGCACAAGCAGCTTTGCTCACTGTAAACTTGGCAAGCAAATTGCTGATCGTGAAAGTGCACCTGAAGGAAGATTTACAAATAATAGTAAACACAATAACAAAAGGCAAGGCTCAAGTATGGAAATTAAATAAATTGATTAAAAATATTAGAGCCAAATTAATTCAATTTAATGAATTTAAAGTCACCCACACATTGAGGGGTGGCATGATGTGGCAAACACTTTATCCAAGTGGATGTCCACATTAAATACAGGCAGCGAAGGAGAGATTTGGGAAGATTTTAGGGAGGTGGATTTCAAATTTAAAGCACAGGCTGCAGGGGAAGTACCGAGAGAATGAATGCATTGAAGATGATGGCCTTTTCAAAAAGCTCAATACATGCGGATGGCTTTTTATGGAGGTGGAGCAAATAGAATTGCCATCATTTTGGGTGGCGATGGTTGAGAAGGTGCAGTGTAGATCAAAAGAAGATGGAGGCAAATTTTACCTTGTGCACCAAAAAGCAATGTTCCACAGCCGTTGGGGACGGGGGGACAGGGGGACGGGCTTTGGGGACAAGGGGACAAAGGGCCTAAGTTTGGGGGACAGGTTTCGGGGACGGGGGGCGTGGGCCTTTTTGGGGGGGGGGGGGGAGAAACGCGTCCCCGTGGAACACTGCCAAAAAGCAACAACTTGTGTTTCTAGGTAAAATCTCTGAGAAAAGACCCAGGAAGGTTTTCAAAATAGATGATCCCATGTTTTTTCAAGTTGTTAGGATGATGCTTAGGGAGAAATACATGGAATCAAAGTACAAGTATAAAACCAACATTGACGTTGCTTCATTGTTCTTGGCTTAGTGTCTGGGGCTAGGCAACAATGAGGATACATACTAGATTATGAATGAATGTGTGAGGAGAGAATGGTCCTACGCGTTGAGTGTATTCATTGCAATGGTGATACCAGGGTAGGGAATGTGTGAGGAGAGAATGGTCCTATGCGTTGAGTGTATTCATTGCAATGGTGATACCAGGGTAGGGTTTCAAAGCATGGAGTGGTGATTGGCTCCATGTGGCCGAGTTCACACCCCCACCACACCCATTCTTGTTATGGAGCGCCTCATGCAACAAGGAGGGCAGGTGAGCTGAAGCCTAGTTGGGTTGGCAATTCATCAAGGAGTACCTCAAAGATAGAGAAAAGAACAGAGAGATAGTGACCCGATGAAGGAGAAACGTACAAAGAAGCGGCTGAAATAGCAAAGAAGATTATTGGGAGAGACGGCTAGAGGCAGAAATGGAGAAAGAATGAAGAACCATATGGTGTTTTTTTCATTAAAATGTATATTTTGTTATGATGTTTCCTGAACTTTATCAAATTACCTGTAAATTTTTGTCATCTATGGATAGCGGGGGAGCATGATAGGCAGAAAGAATTCTGTTTTTTGTATATACTGGTTACAAGGGGTAGTACTTTAATCATATCTGTGGTAGCAGACCACATTTTCGAAAACTCTGTACTGTAATTTTTTTTAAATTAATACTAAATATAACATTTACCAATCAAAAAAAAAAACTAAACATACTTATTCCATCCCCAAATTGAAGAAATCCATATTCAATAAGGAAAATACCATTACAAAGCGTGCAATAAATTACTGTAGACACTAAAAATTATTCTTCTAAACGTCTATTATTATTCATTGAATATTTAATAACTCATTCATTAATTATTTATCTTTAATCACTTAATCGTTTATCATATTAATCAATCATAATTTATCATTGATTTATCATTAATCAATTATAAGCATTTATTGCATTGTTTACCATTATCAATTACTTCTTATTATCTATTTATTTATTATTGAGAGGTATTCTACAATTATATATGGGTGTGAAAGAGCCATGTACATAAGAACCCAAAAATAGTAAAAAATAAAAAATAATAATTATATTTTTTTTAAAGCTTTCTTCAAAAAAACATGAAAGAATCACGTCTTTCAAATGTAATGTTAGGCAACAAGTTTGGAATCATCAACAAATCTATTCCCTTTCCTTCTCTAATTTTTTCATTCTCTCCAAGAAGCAGTTCATTGCTAACAGCTAGAGGAAACTAGAAAATTACTGCTCATTTGGCCCAGTTTTCTCACAACATTGTCAACATCTAATTACTTACTATTATGGAGTAAGAATTCTTTGCAAATGGTTCACATTGAAATGGTGATCTCTAAGTTGAAGAATGTGCAAGCCGTGGCTTTTGTATTGGGGTTTATGTGTGTGTTTAATGCTGGATTCACAGTGTGGATTTGTAGCGAGTGCCTCAAGGACTCGGTGGTTCATGTGGGCACTATTGTTGTTTCTGCTAGGTTGCATATTGCTTGAATGTTTGGCAGTAACAATGTGTAGGTAGTCACTCGATGCACAATTCTCAGACAACAAACAGACAATTTTGTTGTTCACAAATATTGTAAGACTACCATCAGCGTTAATATACATAGTAAGATTTGATCCTTGCAAACAAATATCCTCAACAACGAGCAGTAGAATTTGGAATTTATTTTGCTTCTTATGTACAAAAGTGTTATTTAGTTCTTTCATCCAAAAAACTGAGTCAAGCAGAACGTTTGTTTTTCTCAAGGAAACTCAGGGACGTGTCCCCGGCCTTTTTAGGCGCATCCCCATTTCCAAGACATTTCATGCACGAGGAAGGGATGCCTAGCCATCCCCAAAAATACAAAACTGACAGGAATTGTTCCTGAAACGAGGGGACGCAGCAAGAGATTGGAGGGGATGGCTGATCGTCCCCAAGACAGTTAAAGGACATCACAGTCCCCAGCCCACCCAAGGACGGCCAGCCGTCTCCTTCAAAATGTCACATTTTTTAAATCAAAAAACACTCAAAAAGAATGTTAAAATGCATTTTAATATTCTTTCTTAGTGGGCCCTGTTGACGTGCATTTTGTAACCACCTCCAACACAGAATAAAGATTTCCAATGGTCACTATACCCTCTCTTGATCAAAGTTCAATTGTATGCTAAGACTGCAATGAGTTCAAACAATTGACTCCAAGGTTCCGATTTTGCAATGGATGTGACTCAATTGGCTTGATGTGATATGCCAGTAATCCAAGGGGGCTTACGTGCACTTAAAGAAGATTTAAATAGGTTTATAACTTCCAAGGAAATTTATTGCAAATGATTTGGCTATGAATGGTTCAATTTTTGGGAACTTTTCGATTTGAAAATGCTGAAAGCAAAGGAAGGGTTTAGGAAAACTACTCTAAAACTAAGAACATAGGAGATAATGATTGCTTAAGTGAAATCAACCACACTTTGTTTCACCAACTTCGTACAACTACGCAAAGGGGGTGCAATCGTCAAAGGTTGTGCAAGAGATTTTCATAAACACCAATGAACACCATCAAAGAACAATTTTCATCCAATGATTGAAGTTAAATTTCCACATAAAATGGCTCAGACTTGTTGTTTGTAACTAGGGATATAGGGGTTCGGATTGCCTTAAGGCAACATCAGAACCACCTTTTAGGACCGGGTCCTACCCTAAATAAAGTGACCCCATCCTTATGCATCACGCCACACTAAATTCTCCCAAAATAACATTGGCGCCAAAATCAATAAGGAGGCCGACTTACAAGGAAGCCGACCTACAAAAGAATAAATATGCATATAAATAAATGACAATTTGTAAGTCATTTCAATCAAGCAAAAATCATATCAAAGGTGATTTAGCTCTGCTGTGCGAACTTAAGGAAGAGGGCAAATTTATTCTGCTTGGTGTGAAATTGTCCAAAGGGACATAATAGATTTGATGCAAGTCATTGAAGCATACAAGGACAGATCTGATATGTGAAGATCAGATTTGAGCTAAGTATTGTACTTATATTTTAGAGGAGAATACATAATCTGACCTGTGGGTCTTTCATGCTGGGTTTTTCCTCCTTGGAGGTTTTCCCAAGGTATGCTTGTTTGTCTTCTGCTCTATTTCTGATTTATGTTGACTTACTAAATACTGCAAATCTGATTACAATCTAGGGCACAATCTAATATATATTGGTTTCCTAAAACACTACAAATCTGATTACAACCTAGAGCACAATTTAATCTATGTTGGTTCACTAAATCTGAATACAACCTAGGGCATAATCAATTAAATAGATCTGGTTAATATACCTAGTGTTTAAAATAACATGGTATCAGAGCTCTAGGTGTCACTAACTTCTGATTTAGCAGATCGATTGTTGCATATAGCTGTTGTGTGTGTTCAGATTAAAGATGTCAGGTTTGAAGGCTGAAGATAGGCTTGAGGGAGCCATTGATTTTGCTGCTTGGAAAGTTCGTATTCTGTTGATCCTTGAAGAAAATGACCTACTGAAATTTGTAGAAGAAGAAAGGCTGTCTCCTCCAGAAGATGCTGAAGAACTGAAACTGTTCAAGAAAGATTCCCTCAAGGCTCGAAGGATCATAATTGAGTCAGTCAAGAACCATCTTGTCACTGTCATATCAAAGTTTACATCTGCCAGAGAAATGATCAAACACTTGAAAGGGATCTATGAAGTCAACAATCTCAGCAGGGCTCTTGCCCTAAGACAGCAACTTCTTCACATAAAAATGAAAGAAGAAGACTCAATCATAGCCTACTTCATGAAGATCAATGAACTAAAGGACAAGCTAAGCACTCTTGATTGCCAAATCTCAAATAAAGACCTTGTTATGATTGAATTAAATGGTCTACCAGATGAATGGGAACCATTCATTCATAGCATTGGTGGAAGAGCCGATCATCCCAACTTTGAGCGTCTTCAATCTGATTGCATCGAAGAGGAATCTCGAATTGAGGTAAGAGGAAAATTCAAGAACTCTCTCAAAGATAATCATGTTCTCTTATCTAAATCTAGGAAAGGTGGTCATTGGAAGAAAGAAAAGAGAAACAAAGATTTTAGATCCTCCTCCTATGATCCAAGGAAAAAGTCAAGAGATTCCTCTCACATTCGTTGCTTCAGATGTGATAAGTATGGTCACTATGCCAGAGATTGTCAAAATGACCCAAAGGAAAGGGAAGCTAACTTAAATGAAGTTGTCGAACAAAGTGAAGACTACCTTCTTATCTCTGCTCTTTCCAGCAATGTTCCTACGGACAGCAATATGTGGATACTTGACAGTGGTGCCTCCAGACACATCTCAGGATTTCGTGAGCATCTCTCAGATCTGATTGAAAAAGACACCAATCTTCATGTAGTAATCGGTGATGATGCTCGATACTCGGTAAAAGGCTCTGGCACTACCTCTTTAAAACTAGATTCTAGTATTTCCCTACAACTCTGTGATATTCTATTTGTACCTGGTATTAAAAGAAATCTTATTTCCATTTCTGCCTTAGAAGATAAGGGTTTGCAAATAGCATTTTCTAAAGGGAAAGTACTCGCTTGGTCTAAGAAATCTAACTTCAAATCTGCTCGCATTATTGGAAATAGATGTGATAGTTTATATAAGCTTGCAGCTAATCCAATTCAAGCTCTCATTCATGAGACCCCTGAATCATGCGAGCTATGGCATAGAAGATTGGGTCATCTTCACTTTCAAGCTCTTCCCACTCTCAGTAAAATGGTCAAAGGTATGCCTAATCTCAGTTTATCTCATGATGATGCTTGTAAAGGTTGTGCAATGGGTAAGAATGTAAAGAATCCCTTTCATAAAAGCGATAGTAGGGCTAAAGAAAGGTTAGAGCTTATTCATTCAGATTTATGTGGTCCTATGTCAGTAGCATCTCCTAGCGGTTTCCTATACTATGTTATCTTCATAGATGATTTTTCTAGGAAAACATGGATCTATTTTCTTAAAACTAAAGAGTCTGAATAAGTTCTAAACAGATTTAAAGAATTCAAAGCCTTACTTGAAAATACTACAGGAAATCGAATTAAATGTTTGAGGTCTGACAATGGAGGTGAATACACCTCAGGTAGTTTCTATGACTTTTGTATTAAAGCAGGAATTAAAAGGGAGTTTTGTGTTCCCTACAACCCTCAGCAAAATGGAATTGCTGAAAGAAAGAACAGGACCATTGTTGAAGCTGCAAGAGCCATGATACATGATCAGGACTTGCAACCTTTCTTATGGGCAGAAGCATCCAAGACTGCAGTTTATATTCAGAATAGATGTCCTCATCAAGTTCTAAAGAATGTGACACCTGAAGAAGCTTTTTCAGGAATCAAACCAGACATCAGTCACCTAAGGATATTTGGAAGCCCTGTGTATGTTCATGTACCTAAAGAAAAACGAACCAAGCTAGATCCATCTGGAAAGAAAGGCATCCTAGTAGGATACAACGAATCTTCCAAAGCCTTCAGGATCTACATTTCAGGTCAAAGGTATGTTGAGGTAAGTAGAGATGTAACTTTTGAAGAAGATATTGCTTTCAAAAGATCTAAAGGTTCATTAATCAACAATGATGATATGGTGATGGAAAAACAAGATTCAATTGTTGATGCTAACCCTGAGTTACAGGAAGAGTCTACTGATCTTACAAATTAGGAAGTTCAGAATGACTCATCAAAACCCATGCAGTCTACCGATATACCTCAGGATATTGTGGTCTACAAGAAGAGACCACTTTGGGTTAGAAATACAATTCAAGATGTTGAAGGGTTTGCTGCTCCCAGAGGAACCTTCAGAAATAGCTAGAGTGTCCAAAATCACGCCAACTACATTTTTGTGATGTGCAATATAATTGAGTCTGAACCCCACAATATCGGAGAAGCTATGTCACATCATGCTTGGAAATTAGCCATGGATGAAGAGTATGGGTCTATCATCAAGAATGATGTCTGGGACATCGTACCCAGACCCAAAGGTAAGTCTGTCGTTTCCTCTAAATGGTTTTTTAAAATTAAACATAATGTTGATGGTAGTATTGAAAAATATAAAGCTAGGTTTGGAGCTCGTGGTTTTTCTCAAAAGGAAGGAATAGATTGTGAAGAAACCTTTGCTCCTGTTGCTAGATATACCTCTATTAGGTCTATAATAGCTATTGTTGCAGCCAAAGGTTGGGAGCTGCATCAAATGGACGTTAAGACAGCCTTCCTTAATGGTGTCATTGAGGAGGAAGTCTATATTGAGCAACCAGAAGGTTATGTAATCCATAAAAGAGATTCTCATGTTTGCAGGTTGAAGAAAGCCTTATATGGGCTCAAACAGGCTCCTCGCACTTGGTATGAAAGAATTGGTAAGTACTTACTAAGTTTAGGGTTTTCCAAGAATGATGTTGATGCTAACATTTACTTGAAAATTTATAATGATGAGATGCTTATTTTAGTTTTGTATGTAGATGATTTATTTCTCACGGGTGAAAATAAATTAATCATAAGATGTAAAAAGGAATTAGCCTCAGAATTTGAAATGAAAGATTTAGGTCTAATGCACTATTTCCTAGGGTTAGAAATATGGCAAAGAGCTAATGAAATCTTTCTAAGTCAGGGAAAATACACTATTGACATTTTGAAAAGATTTAGAATGATAAATTGTAAACCTATGCATACTCCTATGGAATCTAACTTAAAGAAGTTAAGTGTTTCTGCTGCTAACTCGGATTTTGCAAATCCTTCTGAGTACAGGCAATTGATTGGCTCTCTAATGTACCTAGTCAATACTAGACCAGATATTTGTTATGCAGTGAACGCTCTCAGTCAGTTCATGAGTTCACCTAAACATGTTCACCTGGTTGCTGCCAAGCACATTCTAAGATACCTACGTGGCACGATTGGTTATGGGCTGAAGTATTCACTTAATACCCCAATCCTCCTGAAAGGCTACTCAGATTCAGATTGGGTAGGAAGAGTCAAGGACAGGAAAAGCACTTCAGGCATCTGCTTCAACTTGGGCTCCACAATGATCTCTTGGGCATGCAAAAAGCAATCTTCAGTAGCATTAAGCACTGCAGAAGCTGAGTACATTGCCGCATTTGTTGCATCCAGAGAAGCAGTGTGGCTTCGTAAGCTCCTTGTTGGATTATTTGGTCAAGTCAATGATCCTACCACCATTCATTGTGATAATCAAAGCTGTATAAAGATGTCAGTAAATCCTGTAGTTCATGAGCGGTCCAAACATGTGGAAACACACTATCATTACATTCGGGATATGGTGCAGAGAGGCGCCATTCATCTAAAGTACATTAGCACAGATGAACAGATTGCTGACATCCTCACCAAGCCCTTATCCAGAGTGAAGTTCGAGTACTTCAGAGATAGACTTGGTGTCATGGAAAACGGAACCCTGATTGAGAGGGAGCTTCAATCTCAGTGACTACTGGTAGCACTTTGAATCATTTTTTGCTTCTGTGCAAGAATGAATTTCATCCAATCTATGCTTGTGTGCTAGATGGATAGTTGTAATAATGTAAAGACCCACTGGTGTATTACACTTTCTATGCTTGTGTGCTAGAACCATCCTATGCTTGTGTGCTAGGTGGAAGATGTAATTCTACACTTGGGTGCTAGATCCATTCTATGCTTGTGTGCTAGATGTAACTTAAAAGGTTCAGATTATGTATTCTCCTCCTCCCTAGTTAAGAGGGAGCGTTGTTTGTAACTAGGGATATAGGGGTTCGGATTGCCTTAAGGCAACATCCGAACCACCCTTTAGGACTGGGTCCTACCCTAAATAACGTGACCCCATCCTTATGCATCACGCCACACTAAATTCTCCCAAAATAACATTGGCGCCAAAATCAATAAGGAGGCCGACTTACAAGGAAGCCGACCTACAAAAGAATAAATATGCATATTAAATAAATGACAATTTGTATGTCATTTCAATCAAGCAAAAATCATATCAAAGGTGATTTAGCTCTACTGTGCGAACTTAAGGAGGAGGGCAAATTTATTCTGCTTGGTGTGAAATTGTCCAAAGGGACATAGTAGATTTGATGCAAGTCATTGAAGCATACAAGGACAGATCTGATATGTGAAGATCAGATTCGAGCTAAGTATTGTACTTATATTTAGAGGAGAATATATAATCTGACCTGTGGGTCTTTCATGCTGGGTTTTTCCTCCTTGGAGGTTTTCCCAGGGTATGCTTGTTTGTCTTTTGCTCTATTTCTGATTTATGTTGACTTACTAAATACTGCAAATCTGATTACAATCTAGGGCACAATCTAATATATATTGGTTTCCTAAAACACTACAAATCTGATTACAATCTAGAGCACAATTTAATCTATGTTGGTTCACTAAATCTGAATACAACCTAGGGCATAATCAATTAAATAGATCTGGTTAATATACCTAGTGTTTAAAATAACAGGACTAACCTTACACTACAAATAAAAATCATCTATTTGCAAAAAGTATGAGCAAAGATTCCACTACAAACAATATCATTAATCCCATTCATCTAAATGCTTAAAACAAATCTACTCTAAGTCAGGAAAGCAAGACCATGCAAGTTAAGAAATAGGACAAGTATACACCATCAAAGAATAATGTATTAAAGTTTACTACCCCAATAACTTTTCGCAACAATCTCAAAACAATCTCCCCTCCCTTTACAAATGAGGGGATCACCCCTTTATATAGGCCTCTAGCCTTGATTACATGCAAACCCTAATTAGGGTTTGACCTAAAAGATTCCACACACACGATGCAACAAGGTGGGAATAAACATTAAATGCTCATCATGCCCACTTACAATAAATTCTTTCCTACCCAAAATGGAGTTCACTGTGCATTAAATGCACCACTCTCTACCAAGTTCGCCCAATATGTCATAAATATTTCTCCATGCAAAAAAACAGCCATAATGCCATAAATGATCCATCATCTCCTAAATGCGACGGCTACATGCAAAAAGATGCTCCACTACTTCAACATGCATTGACCCAGCCGCCACTTGGTCAAAAGATTCCTGTCCAAAAATGGACAACCATTATCCCATTCATTAATGGCATATGCAATGAACCCGGTGACAATGGCCTCCAATTCTCCTATAGAGACACTTGGCACGCTTTCCAACCTGAATTCCAGAAAGGCAATTTCTTCATTGCACTTGGAGAAAAGCTTCTCCCAATCCGTCGCCAATTCCTAAGTCTTTCGCATTGTGTTGGAGAATAAAGAGACATTTTCCAAATGTTTGCTGGGAAATGATTCCACAAAGAAATACTGATACAATTTGTCCCTAAGGAAGTCCATCGTCAACTCTTCTTCAGTAAATCTTCTGGAAAATAGCGCCTCAACTGCGTTGAGGATTTCCCCTTGTACTTCCCTAACTAAGCTCTTCAAAGAAGCAAACTCTTTGCTGAATCTTTCAAAAGATTCTTTTCCAGTGCAGACCTCATAAAACCACTGCGGGAAATCATAAACATCATTTTCCTGGACAACTTTTCTGTCAATCAACGTCTACCTAGGAACTTCCATTAACTCTTTGAGTCGCAGAATAGTCAAGTCTTGGTAAATATGCACATCCTCCCATGAACTATCCGCGACTTCCAGCCTATTCAAGATTGCAGGAATTCTAGAGTGAAGGCAAGCCAAAATCTCAATGAATCCACCTGTTAAAGTGAAAACACCTTCGACCCGCTCCTTAGAGCATTGAGCTCTTTTCCTTCTTCAACGCCATCAACAGATTCCTTAGGAAGAGAGGAAGCAAGGACAAAAGTTGGATCTTCCTCTCTAAGGGGATGTTTAAAAACTTCACTCATATTCACACAAGGCTTAATTTTCACTCTTCAACCTCTTGCACTTCTATTTCATCTTATTCATTTTCTCTTTCATGGCCAAGGAAGATTCTTCAAAATCTCCCACTATTTGTGTTGTGGATGCACGTCCCAAATTGACTTCCCTGATCACATATTCCTCGAGCGTGATCTCACTTCTCTCTTTGTCTACTATAGGCTCGGCCAAGTGCAATGTTCTAGATCCAGACTCATCCCTTCTAATCTTTGAAAATTTCTTGGCTACCTTCTTTTCTACCGATTTATCCATTCTCTTAGAAGTCTTTCCAATTCATGTGCTAGATCCACTTCTTCTGGATCATTTCTCATCCTTTCCCTAAGCCAATCAAGAGTAGCTATCGGTTAATCCTGAACTTCCATGTGCAGTTGCTCCTGTGATACTTCCTCCATGTCTCGAAGAATTGTTTCGATGAAAACATCCTGGTCTTGTTGTTTTGGGCCGTGAGGGAGTTCTTGCCATTGAATTTTCGGTCGAAGAGGTCTGTGAGAAGTGCTGACACTAATCAAATCCTATGCTAGAACATTACCAAGTGGCAAGAATATTATCCTGAGGCTGATTTCTTGGAGCTTCTTGTGCAAACATTTCCACTTCTTGCACACTAGAGGAATTGGTCGGTGATTATGCCTCTTCCACCCTTGGCCTTTTCTACCAAGGCTCTTCTGGCTAGACTTTTGGTTGAGCATCCTTCCTCTTCCTAGTTCGTGGCTTTTTTGGAATATTCTTTTCATTACTATGCTCAACTCCTTCTTGCTAGGTTTCTCCTTCTTCTGCTTGGGCCAGCGATGATCTTTTTGTGGCCTCACTATGTGAATCCAAGTTTCCCATCAGTTGGTAGCTCAAGCGAACATTTCCTCCCTTTAGCATCCTAATGTGTCGATCAATCCAATGCCTTGTGAATTTCAAAACTGGTCTAGCCAAAACATCCAAATCATCAATTTCTGGTTCCATCCAATCCGGAGCTTGGATAGGTCTATCCTTCAACTTTTCAAATTCTGGCTGAACCACATCCTAATCTTCTTTGACTTGATCTGGCACTTGAATAAATTCACCAATTTTGATCATGTCAAGGGCCAATCTGGAAAACATTCTTTTCCTAATTTCAAGATCATCCTTGACATTAGCCCAATAGTCCTCCATGTGAAATTTGTGCCTGAACTTCGTTTCGGCAACCATCCTAATTTTATTATATGAATCAAAGTAGGATTTGGTCGTATGGAATGCCAAGTGATAAAATGCCAATTCTTCAATAGACTTTTCAGCCGTCGCCAATGACGGACACATTTCAACATAGTTGCCTATGACAATAGGTAATTCAATGGACAGCTTCATTTTCTTCTTCTGAATCGTGTCATAAGTGGTCAATTGTCTGGTGAGTTCTAGCAACACCATTTTGTCTTGGATACCTTGGCAGTTTGTACGACTGAAAGGCAAACCCTTGGACCCGAATGTAGGTAAACTTTAAAAACTGAATATACCAGGCTCCAAACTTCTGTATTAGCACCCTGGCCTCTAGCGACAACCTTGTGTGTAGTTCATCTTGCAATAATCTGGTTAAGTACATTTAAGCATAAATCAGGTTAACACTCCAGTGGTATTGTTTCATGTGCACATACATATAATTGATGACCATTTCTGCATAAGGGTATCTGCATATTCATCATATTGATATTCTGCATATTTTAATCGGATGTCCTTGTTAGACAATATATTATGTTCATACCTGCTATAATAAATCTGAATTATGAGATATTACTGTTGATTTATTCTGAGTGTTACTAGTTATGATAGAGGAAGAGAAGTTACAGTTAGAGGAAAACAGTGATAGGGTCACCTTCTAGGCACACCACCTCATGGTATAAGAACAGGGAGTCCCATGAGGCCAAAGGAGTACAGGGGGCGCTGTCATGTCCCCGCCTTGAAAGAAGAATCAATACTCAGATAATCGTCTTATTACAAGACCTCACGATTTTCTGTAGGAGCTAATGTTTAAGGCATTAGACATCTTCATAAAGCAAGAATGGGAAGCAACTATTAAATATTGCATATCAATCATCAAGTGTAATGAACGCTGGCATTATTACCAGTCATGTAATCTGGCAGAATCTGAAAGTAACAATCAACACGATATTGTGATCGATGTAATGACTAAAACAGCAAACATATCGAATACCTTTATCCACGAATTGATCCCATAATACCAAAGGAGTTTCCAATCACTTCAGAATTGAGTGCACATCCAGATTAACCAAGAAGGCTTAAGTTCGATCAAGGGAGATATCACAGCTCCAAGGCATCGCAATAGATTAATCAAAGGCAAGTAGTTGTCTCATACATCAATGCTGACCAAGGAATGAGTATCACGATCTGCAATTAGTTAACTAATGACAATTAAATTATAAGGAAGAGATACGAATTAGGCACTTGCTGCAAAGGGTTGTGGATGTTGAGACACAATTTCTCCAATCATGTCTCATCATGGCATACTTAAGGATTAAAGCTATGAGATTTCCACAATCCATTTTGCATTTCTAGTGTATTTTTTTTCTGGATTCGATTGTGTGTATATTTTTCCATCTTAGATAGTTCCCTCCCATGAAGGGTATCGATTAAAGCTATGAGATTTCCACAATCGAATCCAGAAAAAAAAAAAATACACTAGAAATACTTAAGGATGATCAAAAGTTCCTTCCAAACCATCGAATGTTTGTTATATATATTTCTTCATAACTGCAGTGCTCACACGAACCAATAGTCAACCAAGTGAGAGGAGGGTGAGAACCCATCTGATTTCAAGGAGGAGGATGCATGCACAAAGAGGAATCATAGCAGAGACGGCGTCAAAGGTTGTACAAACACAAAGCCATAACAGGAAGAGCTACAGAAATTGTAATTCCGATCAGATTCATAACCAGTTCAAATCGCATGATCATAAGGAAATAAGTCAGGGACAAAGATCTTACCAACTAAAGCTCTGAACCAATATTCTTGTAGACAATAACACCATCAGAATTCCAATAATCATAGCACATTTTGCAGATCCATTGCATATTGAGTTTTATATCAGTTAAGAAGGTTCTCTTATTTCATTCCATCTTCATATAAATCTCACGAATTAAGCCCTTCTTGATTTGAATATTACATTACAATAATTCCAATAGACATTTCTAATCCAGACCCTAAGAATCTTAAGTATAATCATCCCATTAGATTGTGAAAATAAAGGAAATCTTACAAGTGGTATCGGAACATGTTCCTGCCACACTGAGGGAAAGCAGTTAATGCAACTGTCATACCTCTCAACAAAACGGTTCCTGTATCACACCATGTCAAAAGATGTACTCTTGCTTACTTGTACTAGGTTAAAATGTGACGTATGCAATGGTTGTTTAAAGGATAATATTCACAGAAAGTATCCAATCACCTTACATATTTTTAACTTCCTAAGTACACCTTTCCAGCTATTGAAACACAATGAATTGAGGGGTTTCATGGAAAGAAACAAAGAAACAACCCAAGCATTACTTCAAGCTCTTCAAAACATAAACAATACTCTTAAACCAAACCAAAGGCATGAAAGGGAAGATACCCCCACCCAATCCGAGAACAACCATGAAACTACAATAGGGTCAAACCAAAGCACAATTAGACCCCACTCCTTAGATGAGGAGGTATCATCAAGGGAAAATAGAGAGATCAATAACCCACCTATGAGGAAACTTGCCATGGAATATGCAGAACCGATTACCCCAAGGGATGGATCTGGTTCTGGTTGCACATGCCTACCTCTTGTGGGATGTGATGTAAATGGCCATGACTTAGATATTGCGTGCTCTTGGGCTTAGTTGGGTTGGGTAGTTTATCGACATCCTTTCTACCTTTGGGTCTATGAAGGATAGACTTCCAGGGCACCCTACTATGACAGCCCTCATGCTCTCTATCAAAGATGAAAAACTCTTAATCGGCAATAAATCTTTTGGCCCAAAAAAAATTTAAATCGGGACTGGGCAAAAAATTGGAAAAAAATTGGCAAATTTATCGAATATTCGAAAATATATACTTTCTTAAAATATTCTTAAAAAAACACATATACAATAAAAAGGATATAAAATCAGCAATATATGAAGGATAGACTTCCAGGGCACCCTACTATGACAGCCCTCATGCTCTCTATCAAAGATGAAAAACTCTTAATCGGCAATAAACATTTTGGCCTAAAAATATTTAAAATCGAGACTGGGCAAAAAATTGGAAAAAATCGGCAATAAATCAGCAAATTTATTGAACATTTGAAAATATATATATTCTTAAAAAAACACATATACAATAAAAAGGATAAAATTTTAAACTTTTCACAACCTTACCTTGTAGGGAGTCGAATAGGTATAATGGAGGTAATTGTTTAAAGGCATATTAAATGAAGCATTGAAGCAATTCTTTGTGGATTATTAAAACGCTACCCAAGGAAGCACATATGCATACCAATCATAAAAAATTAAGAATCAATCATAAAAAATAGGTAGCACTTAAAGTTTAAAGCAATTGTAAAAGATGGTGAGCTAGCTGTAGACACCAGTCGTTTTTTACTTCCGTCTGCATGCCTTTTCTCCCGTGTGGAAACAACTAGGTTAATATTGCAAGCCGTAGGTCAAAACAATGTATATGCGACTAAAAACTTGGGGTTTTTGGTTAAAAAATGAAGTCGAGTTGATTACTGCCGATTTTTGCACGATTTACTCGCAGATTTTTCTAGTAAATCATGCCGATTTTTTTCAAAAAATCACCACCGATTTAATCGGGGGCATGTTTGATTCGCAATAAATCGTGAGTCAAACGATTTTTTGACGATTTTTTCATCACTGCTCTCTATCATAATGAATTGATGTGTAAATCATGAGGCATAGGACAAGCATGACATTATTAGGGAAAATGGTGATAGGATATTTCACTAGGTACTTGTTGACATGTCTTTTATGCACATGTGAACACAGAATAAAATACCAAGGTATCTTATCCTCTCTTGAACAAAGTTTCCCCGAATGCTGAAGATTTCGCCCAAGGATCAATCGAGGCAACTCCAAGGTTCTTATACATAGGGTCTCTACATGTGGATAAGCTCAATTTGGTTTGATGTGATTATGCTGGAATCACAAGGGGACTTACATTCAACTGCCTGAGCGTTTAATCTGCTGGAACTTGAATCCTATCTACTGGCTAGAAGATAAATAAATATCAAAAGATACAAGGCTCAGAAAGTCTACTCTAAGACCTAGAATGCGAGAAGATGGATGAATGACTAGTTAGAGTCCTACTGGGCTGGGTCTCACCATCAGACTGAACAATTCAACACCAACTCAGTGCGATCTTCTAAGGGATGCTTCGAATATGTTCAAATCGTACACCATCAGACACTGATCACCATTCAAGATAATGCATGAACAATAGACGTGTAATGGCTCGAGATTAAGCTCATTCTATGCCAGTTGACCACGCAGAGCGCACTTACAATCAGCAAGAGGCTAGTGGTTTGGGACCAGGTGGATTCCACGCAAGTGCATTCAATAACTTCCTTCATTCAATCTAATTATTTACCATCTAAAATGAAGATTCAACAAGAGACCATGCATATTGCAAAGAAACAACACCCTTCACCATAACTTCAATGAAAATGGAGTTCATTTACAATCAAGGCAACCATTTCTTGCCTTCTCTTCCTATTCTATTCTAGTTGCTATTCTATTTTTACTGACTATTCACTATTCTCTATTAGCTAACTATTAACTATTCACCCTTATAAATGAAGAGCTAGAGCTTTATATAGAGAGCTCTTTACATCTCAATGGCTCAGATTGATTTACAATCAAAGGCTAGGATTACAAGATGAAAACCCTAATTAGGGTTTGTTACAACAAACTCCTCTAACCAATGAGAAAATTACATTTCATAAGAATGGACGAATAGATGTCAGGGGTAGGTGCCTCGAAGTTTGTGTCTCCGTACACAGGTGGGATTCATCAAATCTGGACACGTTGATGTGGACCCTTCTGACTGGAAGAACGGTGACTGGGATGCCACCTTGTCTGGTACTTGCTCATATCTCTTTTGATACTCAATTTGGTGATGCTGAGAAGCTAACTTTGATTAACTCTTCTGAAACTATCTGCTTCTTCAACGTACCCTTGCACTGACCCTGGTTGATCCTCCTCTGTCTTTGATGCGCTTGATGAATGATGTACCTCTTCTTGACTCTTTTATGCTTGATGAAGCCTTTTCACGGTCGAGTCACTCCTTCTCTGGTAGCTCATATCGCTTTGAAGTTTTATAAGATCTTTCTTCTGATATCTTGTGGTTTCTCCATGTGGTAGGATGAAAATCTTGAGGATAGCTTGCAACTCCTTGAACACTTGAAGTCTTCCAGCACTTTAGAAGCACCTTGAGTCCTCCTCCATGCATTTGAAGTGTCCTTAATAATGATGAAACTCAACGAGGTCACCCTTGTCTTGGCCTAATCTTCCTTCTAGCCTGGCCTTCTTGTTGATCTGCAAAACAAACAAAAGATGATTAAGAATACATGATATATATTCATTCTAACATGGCATTTCTTACCTTAAATCATCAATAAGAAGACATTTGAATCAATTTCCCTTGAAGCTAGGAGGAAAAGACACACTTTTAGAAGAAATTCGCTTCTATACCCTAGAGAGGGTCAGGAGCGAATTTGACATTTGTGTTCAAATTCATCAAGTTTACTCATTTCTACTATAGCTCAAATCATGATTATAGGTCCTTAAGGCTTGGATGAGGTCATTCTTCCTTATGCAAAGCTCTTGAACCAAGGATTCTACCCAAATTGGAGGTGAGATGTAGATTCTGAAAGAATTCGCTCCTGTACCTTTGGAAGGGTCAGGAGCAAATTTGATCCTCTAAGCTCAATTCATACTCCTTTTCACTTAGTCTTGTCTTAGACTTGACCTTTCAATCCCTGTCTCCTGAAGACATTATTGATTTGACCCCCAAAAAGGCCTAAAAGAAGGATTTCACTTTGGACCTTGGCCAAGGACAAGACCTATAAGGAATTTCACTATGGACCATCAAGAAGGGTCAGGAGTGAAATTTGTGATTTGGCCTCAATTCTACCATTTCCTCTGCTCCAAATCACTTCTCAAGGCAAGAGTTAACAATTCTCTCCCAACAATGCCTTAGGAATCAAGATCTTGATCTCAACAAGGAGCAAAATATAGTTTTTAGGAAATTTCGCTCTGGACCCCCTTTGGAAGGGTAGGAAATTTCGCTCTGTACCCCCTTCGGAAGGGTCAGGAGTGAACTTTGCATTTTGACACCATTCTTCTTCTTTTCAAATCTTCTTGCATCATCATCAAGTGAATTCGCCCTCAATTTAGCCTAAAACAAGATCTCTTGGGTGCATTAGATGAAATAAGGAGGAGTCCTAAGGATTTCACTCTGGACCCTTTGGAAGGGTCGGGAGCGAAATTTACATTTTGCTTGATTTTCCCTCATGAATCTTCATTTTTCATCCTTTTCTCATCAACAAGTCTTTTGCCTTCAAAAAATGCTTGGGAATGAGTTAGTTCATAAGTTGGAGCAAGATATAATGCTTCATGGAGAAATTCGCTCTGGACCCTTTGGAAGGGTCAGGAGTGAATTTCTCTTTTGGCTCAATTCACACTTCTTTTCTCCTTTCTTTGCCTTGAATTTAACTTGTCAAACCTCCCTCTATCATCATCAAGTCAACTTGCTCTCAAAGTGGTGTCTACTCAATGCTTTTGGTGAGGAAATAAGCAATCCTAAGGACTTCGCTCTGGACCCTTTGGAAGGGTCGGGAGCGAAATTCATGTTTTACTTGATTTTCCTTCACAAAACTCCATTTCTCATCCTTTAATCATTAAAAACAAGTCTTTTGCCTTCAAAAAATGCTTGGGAATGAGTTAGTTTATAGGTTTGAGAAATGTATAATGCTTTATGGAGAAATTCGCTTTGGACCCTTTGGAAGGGTCAGGGGCGAAATTCTCTTTTGGGCTCAATTCTCATCCTTTTTCACTTAGCTTGCTTTACACTTGTCTTTTTTGAATCCTTTCCTTGCCATGTATGTCCACTATTTGATATCCTTAGTGAAGAAATAAGTCTTTTGGGGAATTTCGCTTTGGACCCTTTGGAAGGGTCAGGAGCGAAATTTGCAATTGTGCTCAAATTCCTTACTTTTCATCATTTCACTTGGTTTAGCTCATTTCCAAAGGCATGTATAAGTCCATTTTTCATTCACTCAAGGCGTGGAATCAAGGATTTTAACCCATGTTAGAAGCAGGATAGGTGTTTAGAGAAATTCTCTTTGGACCCTTTGGAAGGGTCAGGAGCGAAATTCATGTTTTAGGTTCAATTTCCTCATCCCATCTCGTTCCAACCTGTTCACAAGGCAAATATATGTCATTCCTCACTCACTCAAGATGTAGGAGCAAGCTTTGAAGTCTAGACTGGGAGCAAAAGAGGTTTCTAAGGAAATTCGCTCCTGTCCCTTTGGAAGGGTTAGGAGCGAATTTGGCAATTGTGCTCAAATTCTTCATCTCTTCCTTGACTAAATGCCCTAGGTCTTAAAGGCAAGGCCACCCTAGCAGGATATAAGGACTTCCTTAAACCCAATCAAGACATAACCCCCAAACGAGAGCAAGGCCTGACCTAGAGAAGGCCTTGAAGAGACCCTGACCTGGACCACCTACTGACCCACCTCAACTCAAGCAGAGCCTGCTATCCTAATGAGCCCCCTAGCGACCCTTCAATGCAAAGACTAATAGCCAAGACAATGCAGCTAAGCAAACTAAACTAACCCTAGAAAGCAAAAAGTAGGGGTCCCCATTTACAATGGGGCGATGTGTGAATACGTCACAACAGTACTCCACCTCATATGGTATTGGCCACATGAGGCCAAGGGAGAATGAGATCTACTCCTAGGCCTAGGGTAGAGGGTCTCTAGGGCACCCTATCTAGCCACCCTCTTCTATGCTCTCTATGACTGATCTCTCAGCATAATTTAATACTATAATTAGAGCTATATCTTACATGTGTATGATTGGTGTTTCCTAATCAATGGACCTATTTAATAAAATATGGTTATTATATGTTTCCTATCTTATTTGAAGGGTTTCAGTCAAGGCAACAGGTATCTCTAGCGCTTATTTCCCCTTAAATTAAGGCAGAAATTGGGCACCCCTAATTTGGGGACATTACAGCTACATGATTGATGACCATGGACTTTACGAAGTAAAAAGGGATTTGATAAAAGAGTGACAAGCTATGGCAAAGTTATAATGCTTGACAAAGTTTGCACTCAAGGGTGATTCCGTTTCATATACAAGCAAAAATGGTAAACTCGTTGTATTATACAAACACAACCTACTTGATCATTCTATTGTGGTTTATCATAATTTCTAAAATGTAAATCTAGGAGCCATCACACAACCAATATTCTCTAACTTACACCATGTGATGGATACCAAAGGTTGGCCAATAAAACCTCTTGCCCACCACCTAGGCCCTATGGTTTGCAATCTATGCTAGCTACCAATGGTATTTTCTCAGCTATTGAAAACAAAACTTCTACTTAAGGTATTATATTGCCTTCCTAAGTTATTCAAGTGCAATGATTAATAGCTCTCAAGACTTGGCAAATTTCCACACCTAGAGGACAATTAGGCAAGCACACCAAACTAGAATGGAAGTACTTGTTAAGAGTATGGTTCTTTTCCAAGTTGTTGAGATAAAAGTAAAAATGTTTTCAAATTTGAGAATAGTCCATCATATCCAAACATATGCAAGGGTGGATAAGCTAATTTACCTAGTGCTTGCAAGGTTGCTCCTCCAATGTGTACTTATAAAATGCAAATAAAGTTTTAGAACCTATTGTTTTTATCTTTAATGCGACTAATAGGAATATTTCTTCTTTAATTCAACTAATGTTGTGTACAAGTGTGGACATAAGTTTCATAATTTTTAACAACTGAATAATGACCAGAGGCCCAGGACCTGACAATTAATGGTTGCATAGGTGCCAAATTATAGAAGACAAGAAGCATAAAAATGGAAAATTATTGAGTTGATTACTTCTCCATTAGAGCTCATCATTCAAGATAAGACTAGAAAATTTAAAAATAACAGACATTATCTGTGTTAAATGACACCAAGAAGAAACAACGTTGTTGACCTTTCTGTAGTGAAAAGCAACTAAAACCTTTTAAGGGTGCATAAAATGCAGATTATAGGAGACTCTTTGTGCCTTGCAATGGAAAACAACACTAGGACAAGATATCTGGCTGATTGGAGATCACAAGAGACAAATGACAAACTGTGCAATTTTTTCACATACAAAACAGTTGAATCAGATTTTAAGAGAGAGATTTTCTCTTTGCAGCTACAGAAACCTAAAAGGATAGACCTGTCGGACACAATCATGTCTAGAATTGCTTCTAAAGGATTTTGAATCTCTATTTGCATGTTGTTTGATAATCTCTCAAATGTAACACCCCTGTTTTTGTTAAGATAACACAGACACATGATTTCAGAAAAGAATGTAATAATATGAAAAGCATCCTGGCACCGAATAGTATCACTGAGTCCTAACCAAGTAACCAACTATGTTAGAGGATGTCACCATCTGAGAAACCAAGCTGTTTGTCACTTATCAACACAATCTTTTAAAATTTTAGTCATTTTGTGTCACTTCAGTCCCTTGTCTTGTGACATTTGGTTTTTAAAGTACAAGGCAGGTATAATGGCATGAAACTATGAAGAAATATGTTGTACAATGTACAAGGTTTGTGCAAAATGATGTAATAAGTTTTAACATATGAAGATGGTCCGATCTCTACTAATCACTCTATTTGGACATAGTTGTGGCAACCATTGCAAATACAATATCAGCAGTAGCTGATATCGATACAATAATAAGTAAATCTGTCAGGAAAAATGCCACAAAAATAACCTCACGAACAATGAGCACAAAATAAACAAAAATTTAAAACCACCAAATAAACATAAAATTCATTTAGCAGTTCAAAATATCTCAACATGAAAAAACAAATAGGGTGCTAAAACTTGGTATTACAGTAATATCATATAGATGAAAACAGATAGAAAAAAACACAAACAAAATCTTCATTAACAGATTACGTCAGAATTATTTTAGAATGAAATAAAACACAACAGAAAATGATCCTGCCGCTTACAATGCCAAAAAACACTCACTTAAACCATGGCAAGTAACTTACCTCAAGATTCTGCATAGATTGGGCCGTGCTGTCAACGATGCCAATGAGAAACAATGGACAGAGCTTGTGGTAAAAATACAACGAAACCCTACAAAAGCAGAACTTTTTTAATGAGACGTACCGACACCAATCTCCCTGCAGCTGCTGCTTCAATCCAAACGAAAAGTAGAACTAAAATATCAGGGTTTTAGAGCTAATAGATTTACGAAAATATTGAATGTTGGTTACAATTTTCAGGCGGAGGCGAGGAAGATTTTAACGGCTTGTAAATTGTTTTTCCCGGCATGAGCAAAATATAGCCTATCGCCTAATCAATTCAATATTGGATTAATTTCACGATATCATCCAAAAATATTAAAAGAATTAGTTTTTATCTCATGGATGTTGGTTCTCATCTTGGCTATTATGGAGCCAAGATTAACAAGAGCTATGATGGAGCTATAGTCCCTGCCTTTTGCAAGTGCTGGGGGAATGAAGTATTGGATTTGAGAATGGAAGATAGAGAATGGAGAGTAAAGAATTTGAGGAGAGAGTGGAAAATAAAGGCAATAATGTGCATTTTGTGGTTCAATTAAGTCTTTGATATAGGGATATTGGAGTTAAATGAAACTTCCAATACACAATCACTGATTTATAAAATGTAATATTAATTACTTAGGGGTAGAGTACAGGTTTTTTGTGCATGTTCTGAATGTGTTCAGTTTATTATTTATTAGAATTTTATAGCTGACAGTACCCAGATGTGCTAGAGATGGTCAAAACTAAGAATTGCGTGTATCAAATTCAAATATAGTGAACATTTCATCAAATCTTAACTCATTAAGTGAACATTATACAGTGGAGAAAAGTGAAACAATAAATTGCACACTAAACATTTGAAATATTAAAAGACGAGTATACATGCATAATCTGTAACATAAATTATATACTATTAAAACATGCTATGGATTTGACATCGTAAATGTTTTTGTATTTATATATTATAATTTGGAAAATAGTTGAAAGTTGATACTGGGTACAAAAATGATAGCTAGTTGTAGTTTGCTATGAACGAGTCTTGAAAAGTACTATTAAATGGCAATTTGAAAAGTATCATAGGCAATGTTGTGTCTGTTCTAGATACAGGTAAAGATTGGACAAGATTTATATTTACGAAAAGCAAGCATGGCGTCAAATGTTTGTAGTAATCATTTGGGAACTTGTAAAATTAACAAAATAAAGATATTAATTATTAAAGTTGGAGAGCAAGTGAAATGTGCAAATGTACATGAACAATGTTGATATCACATATGCATTGTAGATATTTTTTTATTTTTTTTTAATATGCATTGTAGACATTATTCCTATGTCAAGTTACATTACATTATTTTATCAAACCCTTCCGATTGAAAATACCATAAAGCAAAACAATAAGAATCATTAAGCATATACAGAAATAATCCTTTAAAAATATAAAATTTATATTATTCCTTCCAACAGGACTTCAATCTGATGTGTACATTGTCGAAAAGGGATTGAGGAAGCATATTGAAGATTAATCCTCTCGCTTTCCCTTCTAATTATCATGACAATGAGGAGTTGGATGGAGCTGTTCAAACTAAATTGAAGGAACAAAAATGACGTTGCAGTTCTGTTCTTCAGCATGAAATGTCTATTTTATGGTTAGCAAGATGAACAAAATAACAGTATTAATCTATGTAAGTATTTTCTGCCATGTCAACACAAGTCATATAGGAAAATTTAGCTCTTCTGATTATGGAACCATGTACCAACTTTGAAAATTGAAAATCAGCATCGTATTAATAGTTGAAGCATCAAAAAGAAAGTTAATAAACTGTTTTATAAGTCCGTAAAGTAAAAATTTTGAGTCTCGTTATGCACCTATCTCTTTGATTGGAATCATCGTGGACAATCATGTTGTATATGCTATGAGCTGTAGTACAAGAGAGAATTCCAGAAAATCACATTTTAAGGCACATAAAACAATAGCTTGCAGAAATATATGCACATTTGCAGACATCATGGCGGTGTAAAAAGTATCAAGCAGTAGTTTCTGTATTGCTATACCCATGGTAGAACTAAATTCTTTGAGACATGGCAATGAGAAATATGTAATATAGTAATAACATTGTAACAAGATGAGTAAAAAACAATCGATTCAATTGAGCAATTCATTAGAAACTGATAAAATAATTCAGTTTGGTATATAAAGAAATTAGGATGATAGGAGTACAAGATATATGGATTTGTTTGGGAAAGTTAGCATTACCTTGAGGAGTAGTGCGTAGTGAATGAAGATCTTGTTGGAAATGGCAAACTTATTTTATACACTCTGCAATTTGCAATTGTATGTGCTTATCCTTGAAAAGATAGGCTCATAATGTCCAGCAGCTGGATTTGTGTCATGGAAAAGAATTGATATTGGAGCATGACATGCATCTTTATTGAAATGCAAATATCTTTTTTTGCATTTCAAGGACCAAATGCATATGGGTATATTTAACCAACGTGCTAACCAGTGGACACAAAATGTGTCACCCCAAAGTCCAATTTCACCATTGGCATTGATTTCTGTTGCCGAAAGTCTCATTCTACATAGATATGTATTTTTGTCATGTATATCATGCAAATCATGTCGTATTGTTGAATGCAATTCATGTTTAAAAGACTTCAAAGCTACAGGACAACCTTCGTGAAGACAATGTAAGAAATGGTCCACAAGACCATTATGTAGTTCATTAGGTGTATATCTACAATGAAGCAAGACATGTATTGCGTCAAATAAGCAATCACCAACTTTGTAGTTGAATGAATCAATTCAAAAACAATGTACCTTGTCTAAAGCCTCATCAATTGATATCATATTTTGTTGGTCATGTGATTTGTATGTTTCTACTATAATTGGGTTATCTGACGCATTTTGTTTGTTTGGACTAGTGTTTGCAAGCATTTTACTAAACTAGTTAACCAATCTAAGAAACTTTGTATTTGTAGTAGTGCCAACTTAGAAATATGGAATGTAGACAAAGAGGAAAGCAATTATGTTTGAAGAAATAAACAAGGACCAACTCTAAGAATTCATTACTCACCTTGAGCAGTAAGTGTGTGGAAACTAGAACGTTGCCCTGCGCAAAAGATAGCCTGCAAAACAAAAACACAATTATATTGTCAATCCATCTGGAAATATTTGTTTTTACTTAAAAATCAGAATTTTAAATCTTCCACAAAATGATCCATATATAGTAGCAGAAATATAGCTCTTTTGAATAGGTTGAATGTGACAATCGCAATCGAAAGAAATGAAAATGAGCAAGAAAGCCCACAGATGGATGCACAAAGAACAAAGCAATTATGTTTGAAGAACTAAACAAGGAACAACTTTAAGAATTCATTACTCACCTTGAGCAATAAGTGTGTGGAAACTAGAACATTGCCCTGTGCAAAAGATAGCCTGCAAAACAGAAGCACAATTACACTGTCAATTCATCTTAAAATATTTGTTTTTGCTTAAAAATCAGAATTTCAAATCTTCCCAGTTAACACAACAAATTTCTAAAATTCTTTTCAACAGCGCCCTCAAAAATTAAGTAAAATAAAAAACAAACCTATAAAATTCAAAACAACTTAAATTCTATACAGGATGTTTTTTTATTCATTTTCATCTGAACATGAAATGCTAATAAAACTTATAAAACAGTAAACACTAAATAGATAGAAGTATATGGATAAATTTAGCTATTTAAAACATCCTTTCAAGATATAAAATATAAAAGATTAAATTAAAGAACTAGCTCTCATATTTGATATTTTTATTTTTTATTAATTATCTTATATTTCTATTATACAATTACAACTCAAATCAACATTATAATTTTTTTAACTAAATAAATGCTTAAAAACACAACCATAATTCAATAACATTGAAGTAAAACTATTTAAAGTTAAATCAAAATAATGTGACTTATTTATCATCCCAAATGTGTTTGTTAAAATTATTTAAGTATTCTGTTACTTGAAATTTATAAAATTATCTAGCATGTCCTTTTTTTCCTTTGTCAAATGATTTAGATGCAAGGTTAGAATTTTATTCTACCAACCAAAGAATCAAGCTGGGAAGAAAGGAAGACACTTATGGTATTGAGATCTTATTTGAAAGGAAATCCAAAAAGTTATAACTTAAATGTTCTTTTTTTATAAGAAATGCAGCTAACAAGAATACAGAGGAACTAGGATATGATAACCTAGGGAGATTGCAGACATGCAAGCATATATAAAACATCATATTATTCAAAATGATCCATATATAGCAGCAAAAGATGGATGAAGAGTACGAGAGGATACCCCACCAATTTGGCAGCTAGGGAAAAGTGGTTCTTCTCAATATTGCCTGTTTGAGTTTGATTAGGGATTAAGAATGTTTTTGAAGCATAAATCTTCTGTTCTACAAGCAAACAAATGCATGGTTAGTGCATTTCATAAACCCAAATGTTTGCTTCTGTAATCCTTCTTTTGGAAGTTTTTTTTCATAATGGTACTATTTAAGCTCAGTATTAGAGCATTCACTCCTTTCTAAAAATATAGTCCATAATGAGCGAAATTCTGAACTTGATGATGGTTTGAATGATTGTTGCTTCTATGAAGTTAGGTCACCATTAAATTATGCAAAAATATAATGAATTACTGTTATATTAGACCTGAATCATCCAAATTTATCCAACATTTATCTCAAATGATTTCAAAAACTTGTTTCCATGATGAATGAATATTTCCTAATTGTCAAATATTGATCTAGTATTCATATCACACATATAATTTGACTCAAAAACAAAAAAAAACGTTGCAGTCAAATTTCCACCAAAGCTTTGAATGCATAGAAATCCATCTCTGTCACGTGCGCAACTACTAAGATGAAGGCCCTGTAAATTGATACCAATGTACATGAAGAAAGTGTTAAATAGGAGTGATAAATTAATTGATGTAGTAATCAGCATGGACAAATGGGTAATCTATGATCATGGATTAAGAGACTTAAGTTTTGCGTCTATGGAAATTGTAATGAAACATTTGACTATTGAGTCATCCTTTTCTCTCTGTTGTCTCAGTTATTGTTAAAATACTTATAACCTCAAATGCAAGATAGGATCTCGACAAAAGAAAAACAATCATTACAAGCACAATACTGGAATTTCAATACAATACAAAAATCTAATCATGATAACTTTTCCAAAAAAATAAGTGCTAAGATTTTTTTGAGTTATTTTCAGAAGTTTGTAATTTTGATAAATATATAATTGAAAACATCAAAACAATTGTATTCATACCACTTTCTTTATCAGATTCTTACCCGATATAGGCTTGTCTAAAATAATTAATAAGTGTTACTCCCAAAATTTTCAATGAAAAATAACATAAGTGATATTTATAAAAAATATTTAAAGTTTTACAATGTAATACTTTTTCTGGAATATGAAATTATCAGAAAAGGAAAATAGTGATAAATTATTCTGAACTCATCCGTCAGAAGAAATGTTTTGCTAAGAAGACAAAAAAACTATCTTTAAAATGAAAACAGACTCCCCTAACCATTCTATAAACTTCAGTAAATGTGCCATTCAGAGATGCCATATCCATCAATATGGACCCCTAATTGAACTGTAAAGGATGCGTGAGTGCAGAAGCAAGATATTGGAAATAATATTCGCAGCTTCTGACATTGTGAGCAAACCGCGACAAGGCCAATCAAGCACCAGAAGAGATTCTGGAGAGAAATTGAGTGTAGCCTTCTGAATGCTAATTGTTTGACAAAATGCCTAAAAGAAATGTGGTCTTATGGAATGCCATGATAGCACGATATGCACATAATGCATACCTTGAAAACACTTTAGAAAATTTCAAGAAAATGCAATCGGCAGGTGTAAAGCCAAATTGCACAACCTTTGCCAACATCCTCCCTGCCTCAGGGCACAGTGAACTGTTTGATAGAATGCCGCTAAGAAATGTTACTTGTAAACTGCGATGATTGTAGTATATGCACAAAATAGATTTATTTTAAAAAATCTGGAAAGGCATTCAGAAAATGATAAATGAATCATGTAAACTCAAAGACTCTGTAAAAGGATAAAAATGAACATCTGGACCTGTGAAGTTCCTTTCAATAAAAGAGTCTGATTTTCTTATAGTAATCTGCTTAGCCAATGTATAGAATACAATAAAGAGTAATCAAAATCCTAAATTCCTTACAGGCATTCTCCTTGGGCATTTTATAAATTGAAAAACATAGCCAGCTAATGAAAATAAACCACCATTGCATATTGAATTTAATACACCTTCACCCTAAAAATCCAGATACTGAAATGTACTCGATGACTAATTTGGCCAGGAGTTTGCTGCGTAACCAGATAAAGAGCCACACGATTTCTGTTCTGGCCAAGGGTTTTCATAGTATTGAAGAAGAGATCTTTCTTATCCTACCTACGCAACTGGCAAGAGGACGTGTGCTCGGTGTTGTTAATATCCACTTGACAGAGGAGGAGAACCTTAGTCTCATGAAGTCCGCCCGGTCCATTCTGGATGTTCAACAACGGCTTTCTATTTCACAGTTTCTACGTTCCTACACCTTTTTGCTTTGTTATTACATGGTTTTTTAAGACCCTGCATACATACAGGGTTTTGCAATGCTATTATATAGTTAGCCCTTAAAGTTTATTCTTGGCAGAATAGTTGCAGAAGATACGACAGTAGCGCTTTTTGTCAGATATTTTGGCTGTGACCCCTCTATAATTTTGAGTTTCCCGCTTATCCACGCCGCCATGGAACTATTGCAGACTCGGATTAGTCTGCCCTCAGAGGTTTGTTTGTCAGCAAATGGATGCAAGGTACAATGGACAAAATTGTGGTCAAAACAAAAAAACTTAAGCAACACTACGAATTTGGGTCATCAGAAAATAGAGAGAAAAATTGCAGATAACATTTCATCTTAAAGCATGAAATTTTCTAGAAACTCACCTGGATAAATCAATCCGTTTCCCTCTCTACAATGTTGTCTCCAGAGTGCCTGATTACGGAAATGCTTTCAACCAAACCTTCTTTCTAGCAGCAAATACTAAAATGCACGGTAATGTTTTTTTAACCCTAAAAAATTAATGAGATCTGTGCACAACATTTAATGAATAAGTAAATAATATTAATGAAATTGTACCCATCACTTGCCGTCAGCATGCAAACTTAAATTTTTCTATATTTTCTTATTATTGAAAATTAATTTAAACCCAACTGAATTGTTTGAGCGAATGATATTTTTAGAAAAAAATAAAAATAATTTGAAAAATGATTAAATCAAATAAATCATGCTTAAAACTTTAGCATTAGATTTTTTTTTATTTGATTTGGCTAACAAAATGAATGACATGAAACATTAGTTCCATGCTTAAGAGAGGGACTAATAAAAAAAAACTCACTTAGAAAGATTTTTATTACTAGTGGTTGGACCTGAAAAAGGTCCAATTTGTACTGCCGATAGCAATTAGAACTGTTGTTGTTATCTCTTGGTTCTTTCCCCTTCGAAGATCACCTGATGATTAAATTTGTAGCTATGACATCATGCAAATGAACTATAATTTTATTCTGAGGGCAAATGCCCAGAATCAACCCTTAAACTGATGTTGATGATCCAAACAGTACAATCATGTGGCTCTCCATTCCTAAGATATTTATTTAAATGAAGTTTAAAGAAGAAAAATTTGATTATCTGTTATCTACAAAAGTATATTGCAGTCACTTCAAACTTACATAAACATTAGGACTTTGAAATTCGCTAAAAGATATCAGGAAGAAACAAATTTAATCTACACTATTATTTTGTTATAACACAAATAAAATTAAGTTGGCTAAGAATCTTATCTATTACAAATATGTGTAATTGAAATATATAAAGATTCAAGAACAATTTATAAACATCATCATTTGATAATTATACAAGGACATAGATCACAAGATAATACAAAACAAATTTATGCTAAGCATCTTGTAATATTCTAAAAAAGAAACAAATTTAACCTACACTATTATTTTGTTATAACACAAATAAAATTAAGTTGGCTAAGAATCTTATCTATTACAAATATGTGTAGTTGAAATATATAAAGATTCAAGAGCAATTTATAAACATCATAATTTGATATTTATACAAGGACATAGATCACAAGACAATACAAATTTTTATGCTAAGCATCTTGTAATATTCTGAAAAACAAATTCTGTGATTTATATCTAAGATGACATAACTTCAGTTAGCTTTTGATCCAAAATAAGTTTGCATAGCAGTCATACCCAAAACAAATATTGACAGCAGAAGAGAGATAATATACTAAGGCCTTGAGGAATACTCTTCTTTGAACTGTCTGATACACAAATCCAACAATTTTCCATGGAATTCGGTGTTCCCAATCTTCCAAACTGAAGGGAAACCCTTTAAATTCTTGAAAGTGTCCCTTATGCAAAATCCCTACAGTGCAGCAAACTTTTGAGAAGCTCCCATGTGATGTACAATGGGATCCATTGAATATATATTACCAATCATTTTGTGGAAAATCCTATAAAAAGAATAAATTCCGTAAACCAATGAGAGAAAATGCAAAATCAGACTTCTTATTTCCTGCCCCTTTTTCTCTGCCAAAATTTTGATATTCTAAATAGAAAAAATGTTTATAATATTTAACTCCACCATGAGTATTTCTCAATTAAGAGATAAATATCTATTGATTAGAAAATTTATATTAAAAAGCATTCTTCCATATATTTTCCAGCACTCAAAAGATTAATAAAAATAGTTATTTTAGGAGACGGATATCCTAGAAGGCATGTCTTACTATTGGACGTGTTAAATATGGGAAGAATAAGTTCAGTTCTTAGCCATGACAAATGATAAAAGAATGATTGTAACTAACCTTGTTTAAATAATTGAGTTGCATTATCACACATGTAATTGCCACCATTGTAAAGAACCATGTTGCAGGGTAAGCTAGCTGGCTTGTTCCCTCTATAGTGAGTTTTATGGTGATTCCCATGGCCTTTATACTCATGACCTGCAGAAGGGCATCAAAGAGCATTTAGGCCGCAAAAACAAGATTAAAAATAATCAATTAACTCTTTTAGTTTGTTGGCATTTGCCTTTCCTTTCTCAACACCACAATTCTTGAAAAGACCGCTAAATTTGAAAAATAGAGCAGAAAGCATCTTTGTACCGTTATAGAGCCCATTAAGGAACAAATGCCTGTATACACCAGTACATTTGTGTGTCTGCATCGTGGAACAAAGTGCAATGTTAAAACCAGAACTATAGCTATCATGGCTACCGTGTAGCACAAAAATGTTGGGAGATAAAAGAAAGGATAAGATCAAATAAGATAATGCAAATTGAAGTGGCACATTTATCCTCATATCCAAGTAATATAAGCATAAATATAATACAAAAGGAGCAAACATATAAGGAGGATATCTCCAAATAAGAATCTGGGAGCAGGCAAGTACCAAGTCGAGTTGCAAGATACCAAATTTTTGTGACTGAATCAACAGAAAGCTCTTGGGGTGCGTGAATTACAATTATTGTAGAACCAACTATGCACATAAGATAGCCAAGCATTCTCATCTTATGCAGTGTCTCTTTCAACATAAAGTGTGCCAATACAACACTGTGTAAAGCATTGCCATCATTAGCATTTATCAGGATCAGAATTTACAATATAATGTCATTAAATTCACAAAGGTGCATGTTATTATTTACCTGACAATGATACTCAAGGCACCTAAAGGAGTGACAAGAACAGCTGGGGCAAATACATAAGCTACAAAGTTCGCACACTCTCCCATAATCATTGTTATCAGGTTATCAATGCAACACCTTAAAATAAATAAAATGATGGCAAGTGTAACACATCGTGATAGATAAGAACATTTATTAAGTGAACTACGTTGAGTTTCATCCACATTTTATAGTTGGGCCTACAGTGAGCATGCATGTCGAATGGAACATTAAGTGAGAGGCAAGTTTCAAATTAGAAGTAATTATTACATGACAACACAGGACATAAATATATACAAAACTTACTAGTAATCATTCCTATCCAACACAGAGGCTCTAGCAAATATGTATAGCCACCTAAACCTGAAAAGAAGAAAGAAAACATTTTTAGAGTGGAGCAAGATTGGAGAGTCGAGCATTGGGATTCATACAAAAAAATACAAATGTCTAGATGCATTTTTATCCTCATCAATAGCCAAGCAATCTGTACCTGCTCGAGGTCCTAATGCCCCAGCACGTTCCAGTCCCTTTTTCTTGATTATGAAGCTTGCCCCTATAAGGAGAACTACACCAAGTTGAAGTGATTTTCATCACAATACATTAGATTGCAAGGCGAATTTCTGAGCCAGACCTAAGGACAACATCCCACACCAGTTCTCTCTTTTCTTCAATTATTCTCTTGAATATGCTTGTTAGATGGGTTTGCCTTGGGTATCTGATCTCTTCACTTTTAGTAAATAACAAGAAAGATTTTGTCCCGCAAAGAAATCCTCAAAGACATTACCTATAGTACTGGGGCTTGTGATAGGCATGGTTCTGGTGAACTATGTATATGGTGACGTGCCCTGTAGAGGTATATAGCTCTCGACCACCGGAGCAGCATCTCATCCCATCTCATCCATATAGTAGGGAGCCATGGGAGCCCGTCGACTAAACTATGTATAGATAGCCATAGCCGCCCCATAGTTCAGATAGGGCATTCCCTCCGCTCAGCTCATAATTTCCTTCTTAGAACCCCCACCCCATCAATTATGAGGATGAAGTTCAGTTCAGGTAATCCCATCGGGGTAAACAAACTTTGATGTAATGAACCGGTAGAACTTACTCACCCCCTATTAGGCTACCTACAAACAGGCATGCATTTTCTCCTCAATCTAGGTTTCTTCAACAGGAAAAACGTTTTATCTTCAACTTGGAAGAACTTGTAGAAGCCACCGAAATTTCATGATAATAATAAACTTGGAGAGGGGGGTTTCGGTTTGGTATACAAGGTGGGACTGTACTCTAACCTTCACCTGAAGAAATATTGCTCAAGTAGACCAGGAAGTCTGTTAAAATAGACATGTAGGGATCTAATTTTGTTTTAATCTTTCAGGGAACAACCAAGGACGGTAAGCAAATAGCAGTGAAAAACTGTTTGCAAAGTCTAGGCAAGGGAAAGAAGAATTTCAGCACCGAAACCTTGTGAATCTATTTGGATGTTGCGTTGAGGGAGATGAAAGGTTGCTTGTCTATGAGTATTTACCCAACAAGAGCAAGCTTAAACAACGAACCCTAACACTAAAAGCTTTATTTTAGCACTGCGATTTACAAACGAAATGAACAGTTATAAATTTTGTTCTAAAAGCATAGAAAAACGAATACAATAAAAACGAGAAAAATTGTCCAAATTGTCGACTTGTTCAAAATTAAGGACCTTGTTTACAAGTATTTACCGTCTCTTAACGAACAAATCACAGTCTCCGTGGGCATTCACAAGAAATTTGAGTTACTTGATCCTCTTCTACAAGTTCCTACCTTCTTTTGCCCTGCAATTGCAATTAACTGTAAAAAAAACAAGTATATCTTCAGTGCACAATAAGATTCATCCAAATTTAAGCTCAAAAAGTCCAGTCACACAACCTGCATGCAGGCAGTCACACTAATCTACACCACAGGTGGAATGTAAACCCCAACCACGCATTGCATGAGCTATCGTAGAAAGCCTGTCGGGAAAAGAAGGGCGGCAATGAGAAATCCTCATTTTCGCGGCGTGAGACAATTCCGGTGGGGGTCAAACCCCACAAGGAATTGCCTATCAGCAAATGATTATTAGTATTAGGTTATATTATTGTTATCAATTATTTCACCATGAAAATTATTATTATTTTTGTTTTTTAAATAAATTTGATTTTTATAAAATTAAAATTTATATTTTTAAACAATAAATTATTTATCTACAATATATTTTTTTTAAAAAAAATTGATGTTATAAAAACACATTTATAAAAATGATAGATTTTATAAAATAAAAATAGATTTCTTTTATTTAATAAATAAATAACTTTTTTCAAATAAAATGATTTTCTTATAAATATATATAAATTTTAATTTTTTCAAATATAGATAATAAAATTGATACGAAACCGCACAATGGAGGGAATAGCGGAGGGAACAGCGTTTGCAGGGGGAAATTTGAATTCGAGAAATGGAGGGAACAACAATGCTGGTTCCTCTGGGTCTGAATCCACTGCAGCTCGAGGACAAACATCTGATGATGAGGATGGAAGACAGGATGGGGACCCACGAACATGGGACCCTCCTCCCGATCCCAAAAAATTAAAAAATATGCAAGATTCATGCCCCGAGGCGGTGCAGATCGATACTGAAAATACTAAGGAGGGGCGAATACCTAAACCATGGAATAGTCTCTTTGCTAGACATGCATCTGGTAAACCGATTGGTAAATCTTCTCTCCCCTTTGTGAAGGATATATCAGACAATAGAACAGGTAAACTTGCGATTGAGATTCTTGATTTGGTTATTCACCATAGCATCTCTTTAATGACTCTTTCTCTGGTGGGGAAATTTGTTGGACCCTGACCTAATATTGAGGATGTTAGATCCTTTGTTAAAAGAAAATGGAGAATGAAAGGACGGGTTGAAGTTTCTGCCCTGCCTCGGGGTTTTTTCGTGTTCTCCTTTTCATGCGGGGAAGATCTAGATGCAGTTCTAAGTGGAGGCCCCTGGATGTTTGGTAAATCATCTCTTTCTATTAGAAAATGGACCCCTAACATGGAACTAAATGACTCCTTTTTTGAATCTGCTCCGGTGTGGGTTAGGTTGCCTGGGCTACCATTGGAATACTGGGTGGAGGATGTTTTCTCAGGAATTGCTAATTCCTTTGGGGAGCTTATTGCGATAGACCCAATGACTGCAACTCGCAAGAGATTGGTGTATGCACGCATCTGCGTCAACATATCACAGAATATGGATCTCCAAGTACTATTGATATAAATTCCAAACTTGGGTTATGGGAACAAGCCATTGAATTTGAATCTCTCCCTTTTGTGTGTTTTTCTTGCAAAAAGCAGGTCACTGGGCTAAGGCTTGCCCCAGCAACCCTAAAAGACATATGATTAAAGAAAAAAATATTAATAAACCGATTTGGAAAGAAAAAAATAACAACAAAGACTGCAACAAGTTAGAAGAAAAAAGTGGAAATCTAGTAAATAAACCAAAAAATTAGGAAAATGACTCCATTGACCTTATTAAAGACCCTGCCCTGAAGGGGAACAAGAAGAATGAAACCAAGGAATTTGAGATCAAAATAGGCAATACCTTTGAAGCCCTTCAATCGCAAGAGAAGGAGAATGAAATCAATACAGAGACACTTGAGGATGGTGAGATTGAGGATATCACTGACTTTCATCATGAGGAGCTATATGAACCCATATCAGAGAAAGAAGAACCCTGTATAGGGAAAGAGTTTCAAGAACGGGAAATAGATATGGGAAGGAGTAATAAGTTTGGATCACCACAAGCAAACTTAAATGCTTTATTCTAGAACATAGAAGTGAATATGACCACTTCATCCCAGAAAAGAGAAAAGCTATGGAGCAACATAAAAGATGAATCTAGGGTAGAACAACAAGAAGAAAACACAACAGGAAATGGAAAGAAAATTAAGACCAAGAAGACAAGAGGTCCTAATGGAGTAAAAACTAGAACTAGATCTAAGGCAGATTTTGGGGCCTCAAGATCCCCATCGGGACGCAAAACTATGAAATGGCATAGGGACCAAGAGAGTAAACAAAACATAGCTGATGGAAGGCAGAGAACTATCAAGGAGTCCTGCCCCCAGGCTTCCAAATGAAAATAATATCATGGAACATCAGAGGCTTAAATGGTCTCAATAAATAGGATATTGTAGCATCGTAAATTGTATGCACTTGCTAGGGTGGTACAATTTCACACCTAGTTTAGCACCTGCCTTGGTGCATTTTACATTTTGCATTGCATTTCTCCTTTAGCACTTAATTAATCAAATTAATTAGGTCTAAGGTCCTATTTCATCATCCTTCACATCATAAAGTCGGGCCCTTTCATTAAAGTGTGCCCCTTTTCATGTTATTCCTCCAATACATCATCTAATCAAAAACCCTAATTAAGTCCTATTTTGAACTTGGGGACTTGATTTCGGGGGTCAAAACATCTCGAAATCACCTGTAACTTCGGGATTCTCTCCAAAATCATCATATCGGACGGCCCTGAAAATTTGGTGAAAAGTTGTCGGGACCATGGCGCCCGGAGTGCACACGGTCCCAGACATTTTTCCCGAAATTTTAGGAGCACGATCCAATCATAAAATAAAGCTTAACCCCAAGAAATTGGCAGGAGATTCAATCTCTAGGTCGGCCAAAAGACGAAATTACGACCTAGGGTTCATACATAAGAGCTCTCTTTCTTCATTTGAAAGGATCCGAATTTTGTTTTCAGGAACCTCATATGCAGCGAAAGAGCAGATCTTTGAAGACTTCAACAACATTAAACATCCCTCTATCAAGCATTTATCAATTCCATTCATCCATTTAGGGCTTGGAAGACATTGAAGAACAATAGGAGATTACCAACTGAAGATTGGCTTGTACCTCTCCCTTGAGGGTTGGGTATGATTTCATGTTGTTTTCATGTCTTTGCATAAGCTTCAATATATCATTTATTCATGCTTTAGATCACTTTGCATCTTGATTTAGAGCATTTACATTATCATTTACAAGCAATTAGGGTTTACTTTCTAGGTTGCTCTAGTTTGCTTACTTGCATTTTAGATCTTGCACACACACAAGGTCTGCACACACATTACTTTTACAATACAACTTGGCTATTCATGGAGGTGGAAATCACCGAAGCGGGGGTTTGACTAAGGCAAAACCCTATATAGCCGCCCAAACACCTTTTTCATATACAAGTGCAGGTTTCGGGACTCGGACGACGCCGCAGGTTGCAAATCCGGGAAAAGCAGGTCGAGACAGCACCCCACACCAAATTGCAGAGCAAAAGACCAGGACGGGCATGGGGCGCCCTGGTCCTGCCAAGACAGGGGCGCTAAGCGCCCTGGTCCCTGGGACAGAGGCGCTGGGCGCCCTGGTCCTCCTGACAAACAGCATTTCAGATAGTTTTCCAGAGTGCAAAACAGCAGTTTCAGGTGCAGTTCCAGGACAGTGGCGCCCGCGCCCCTGTCCCAAACATTTTCAGTCAAATTTTGACTCCGGGTACACATCTGCATTCTTGTTTTATCCTTGTGTTTACAGCTTTCCATTGTTTAAGTTCAATTTTGCAATCTTGTTATTAGTTCATACTTGCATTTTAGGGTTAGGAATTGAACTTGCATAATCTTACCTTTCAATTACAACAAAGGAATAGAAATCCTAATAGGTAGCCCGTGGCTCTCTCTTTCACAAAAAGAAGTAGCCAATTGTGTGATACCTCTAGGCTCTTTCGTATTCCGTAATGTGTGTCAAAAGGTAGGATTAGGGCATGATAACCTAGTCTCGCTTTTTCCCCCACACATTTTGGTGAACCCGACGTGAATCTATCATTGCTTCCTCTTGCATTGCATTTGTTAAATCTAGATCTAGATTTAGTGTGTTTTCATTTCATTTTCATTAAAAGGAAAAAAGAAAAAAAGAAAAAAAAGTGTGTTTCTTTACATTGTGTGTTTAAATTTCATGCAACTTTTATTTCAAAATGTCAGACTTTTATTTGCAAAATGTTCATGCTTATGATGATTATTATGAGTATAGCCAAGATGAATTAGATGAAGCTTTAGATGAGTTTTTGAACCCTAAAGATGCCAAACCTTCATTTTACCAAAAACTCATAAACCTTGTTACTATGCCATTTCGTTGTGATGAGAAAGATAAGTTGAATGATTCCTCTCAAGGGTACATTCCTATCAACTCTTCCACTAAATCTAGTAACATGGTTGTTTTCAACAATCCCCTCTATGAAGAGATATCTCCTTTTGAACCAAAAGATAAACCTTTTGATAGCTATGATCATACTTTGTTGGATGATGCTCTTGATGACTTTGTGGCTTTATCAAAATCTTTAAACAAGAACAAGACTTCTAAATTGGTTAGCATGATAAACTTGAATGAGCATAAAAAGCCTCTCTTTGAAGTCCAAGGTGCTTATCCTTCTCCCACCTTTCAAGTTCCTAAATCACCTCTCCTTACTGTCCAAGGAGGGTATGATCATGATTCCTTTCGTACTCCGAATAAACCAATCATCACTGTGCAAGGAAGAAAACCTATAAGTCCTTATAGTTATGCCAAGCAAATAACTAGAGAGAGTTATCATGCGGTTGCCCATACTTATCATACCAGAAATAATAGGCAGCCTAGTCCTCCTCCTGTTATTCCAATTTCTCTTCCGAATCCTCAACCAATTCTTCCGCAAGCTCCACGTATTTCACAAGTTCTTAGTAAGGAATATGATCTCATAGAACAACTTAAAGTTACTCCTGCTAAGATATCCCTTTGGGATTTGATTCAAACTTCTTCTGCTCATCATGGAATGTTACAAGATGCCTTGAAAGATTTGAATGTTCCTCCACCGAATACATCTAGTAATATAGCATCTTTGGTTAACTCTGTGATGAATCCTAAAGCTCAAATTGTGTTTACCCAAGATGAGTTGCCTACTAGTGAAATTCAACATCAATATGATCCCTTGATGATTGTGGTTATCATGAAAGACACTGGTATAAGACGAACACTAGTAGATAATGGCTCTGGTCTTAATGTGTGTAGCATTAATCTTTTGCATAAGATGAATGTGGATACATCCCTAATTGAGCCGGACTCTCGTCCTATTCGAGGCTTTGATAATGTGGCTAAAACTTCATTAGGTACTATCACCTTACCCATCACAGTGGGGCCTGTTACTTTGCCTACTCCTATCCATGTTATGTCGGGAAATCTAACATACAACTTGTTATTAGGGAGACCTTGGATTCACAGTATGCAAGCTGTCCCCTCTACATTGCACAGACAAGTTAAATTTATCTATAACAATAAGACATATACCTTGATAGGTGATACTAATTTTCAAGCTTGTTTGCAAACATCTACTTCTAAAGGGGGTTCTTCTAAGCCGTCCTCGTCTAGTGATGACTCTTTAAACAAGATACCTATCGATGAATCCTCGCTCTCTGATGATCAAAATTCTTTGGATGAGTCTGGAGCTCCTGAAGAAGACTCTTCTCGACTTGAAACTACACATAAGAAGGATTTTGATCCTGAGAAGGTTCTCGCAGATGACGATTGGGGATCCCTTGATTTTAATCCCACCTTTGCAGGTGAATATAAGGTTCCTTCTAAAGAGCTCAAAGTTGAAAAGAAGGAAGAAGCTAAAAATCAATCAACATTACCTGAGCCTATGAGCAATAATTTTGTGGTCGCTTCTCAAACTTCTTCTCCTCACACTTCTAATTCTGAAGAGTTTGACTCTTTGTCTTATGAAAAACCGCCTTCTCTTTCTGAAATGGCTTATCGTTATGGTCGTGGTTTTCGCATTTTTGCTAAGCATGGGTATCATGGAAATGGTCGTGGCACTCACGAACAAGGGATAAAAGTTCCTCTAGAGAATAATCTTCACAATTATGCCTTTGGACTTGGCTATAATCCCTGCAAGTGCACTAAAGCTTCTAAGAGACCGTGTATTAGTGTTAATGCTATTTCTACATCTCTATGTAGTGGGCACCCTAGAATGCCCAAAAACTAACCCCACTGCTGATAGGAATTTAGTCAAACAGTTTGCAGCCAACTCCTTATTCCTCCGTTTAATGTTTCAATGTTTTTTTTTTGTTTTTAAGTCTTTGCACAGGTATGAAACCACATAACATGAACTAAAAAGAATTTACAATAATAGGCAAGTTGGAAATTGAACTACTGCTGTTATAATATTATTTCCAGAATTAACAAAAATCAAATACATAGCAGGTTATTTTCAACTCACTAAATACTCCAGCATTTTGACATAATGTTCCAACCAAAGTTTCTAATTTTGCTGCTACACTAACATGAATAGTGCTGCATGAATAGTGCCAGGTGAATAGTGCCACGTGAATAGTGCCAGGTGAATAGTACCCACGGGAATAGTGCCGCGTGAATAGTACCCACGTGAATAGTGTCACGTGAATAGTACCCACGTGAATAGTGTCGCGGCCTGTAGCTGGAAATGCAACCAAATAATGTTGCTGCTTGTAGCTGGAAAAACACCCAATCTGCTTGTAAATGAAGCTGATAGCAAAGGATTCCAAAGGCCAAACCCCAAGGGAATGACGTCTAGAATGTCACAAGAGAGGATAGACGTCCTCTAATGCCAAGAACGGATCTGCAACTCACACACCAAATTCTTCTCATATTCCACCTTCCCAATGAAGCCACAAAAGCTCCCTTTTATTCTTTCTCCAAGGGGCGACCCAACTCACTCAAGCAATGTGAGATAAAACATGTTTCAATATAAAACATATTAAAATATTCACTTATGTCTCCCTTGGTTGCCCCTTTGATTTACACATATCTCCATAAAATAAATATTAAAGTAACACTTTAATATTTTACAATTAAATTAAATGTTACTTTAATAAATTTCAGGCATTAAAATATATTAGCAATCGGACTCCGAATAGCGTGAGTGATAGCTCGTCGGAAAGCTCTCGCCAAGGAGTATCAAATCCACTCACCAAAACTGGCCCCCGTTGTGTCCTGCTGACTTACTAAAAATAGTAAGTATGCCTGAAACTAAGTAAATCAACTTCGTTTTGGCCCAAACTGGAAATGACTAGGCCAAAACACTCCAGGATCCCTTTAAACCCTTCGTTAGCCCTCGGGACCATGTAGAGCTAGGCTAACGCACATATACTTGGTCAATCTGCTAGAGTGGGGACATTACAGTCCACCTCCCTTTGAAATTGCTTGTCCTCAAGCAATCTCAGTCCAGCCTGCTGTATCACCTGCTCATTCTCCCATGTAGCATCTTCCTCCGGCAGGTCTCTCCATCTGACCAAATACTCCTTCACTATCCTGTTTCTGAGTTTCCTCTCTCTGGTGTCCAGAATAGCCTCAGGTACTAACACGAGCTTCCCCTCCTCATCCAAAGGAGGTAAATCTGCAGAAGGTACTACACTCTGACCAATAGCTTTCTTAAGCCTAGACACATGAAATACATTGTGCACCCGACTGCCCTCTGGAAGCTCAAGCTCATAGGCGACTTCGCCCACTCTGCGAATCACCCTGTAGGGACCATAAAATCTGGGCTTCAACTTTTCAGCTCTGCTCTTCTTGAGTGATGACTATCTATATGGTTGTAGCCTCAAGTAAACCATATCCCCTACCTCGAAACTGCGCTCTATTTGGTGCTGATTAGCGTACAATTTCTGTTGATTCTAAGCCTGCTGTATATTCTCCTTGAGCACTTTCAGGATGCCCTGACTATCCTGCAATAAGTTTTTGGCTTTGGGCACTCTGTTGTCCCCCAAAACTAAATCCATGAAGCTAGGTGCATCATAACCATAGAGTGCCATGAAAGGAGTCATCCTGATGGACATATGATAAGTGGTGTTATAACAATACTCTCCCATATGCAACCATTTGACCCAAGCTTTTTGCTGTGCAGTTACATAGTTCCTCAAATATCCCTCCACCCATTTATTCACAATCTCTGTTTGTCCATCTGTCTGCGGATGATAACTAGTGCTAGGTGTAAGATCTGTACCACACAACCTAAACAGCTCCCGCCAAAAAACACTCATAAACTTACTATCCCGATCACTGACAATGAATCTGGGCAACCCATGTAACCTGAATATCTCTCTAAAGAAAAGATCTGCCACCTGTGCTGCTGTGTAAATGGACGGAATAGCAAAGAAGTGAGCGAACTTCGTCAAGCGGTCCACCACCACATAGATGCAATCCCTTCCCTGCACTCGTGGTAACCCAGTGATGAAGTCCATCGAAATACTTTCCCATTTCCTATTAGGAATGGGCAAGGGCTGTAATAAACCTGCAGGAAATGTGTGCTCTCCCTTATTCTGTTGACAAACCGCACACTCCCTGACATACCTCTGAACATCATCCTTGAGCCCTCTCCATGAGAACCACTCTCGGATCTGCCTGTAGGTCTTGAAGATCCCCGGATGCCCAGCTGTGGGTGCATCATGAAATGCCTTTAGTATCACCTCTCTCAAATGTGATGACAGAATCAAATAAACCCTGTCCTGAACTCTGATTAATCCATCTATCACCTCATAGCGATCATCCTGTATAGTACCTAAAATCAATCCAGAAGCCCAAGCATCTCTGACATACTCTGCTATAATCTGATCTCTCCAATCTCCTGAAATCTCTGCCAGAGCACATAAGTGAGGTCTCCGAGATAAGGCATCAGCCACCACGTTTTTCTTACCTTTGACAAACTCTATGCCAAAGTCATAAGCCTGCAATTTAGTAACCCATTTCTGTTGCCGGTCATTAAGATCACGTTGGCTCATGAAATATTTTATGCTATTGTGATCAGTTTTGATCACAAATCGTCTGCCTACTGAGTTTGATCGGAATTTGGCCAATGCATGCATTATGGCCAACATCTCCCTGTCATAGATAGAATAGCTCCTCTCAACACCTCGGAGCTTCCTACTCTCGAATGGGATGGGATGTTTCTCCTGCATCAATACTGCCCCTATCCCATCACCTGAAGCATCACACTAAAGTTCAAATGGCTTCGTGAAATCTGGTAGAGCTAAAACCGGACAAGATGACATCACTTTTTTGAAGTGGTCAAAACATCGTTGCGCTGCTTCTGTCCATACGAAGGCTCCCTTTTTAGTGAGGTCTGTCAAAGGTGCTGCAGTCTGTGAAAACCCCTTAACAAACCTCTTGTAAAACCCGCATAAACCAAAGAACCCCTTAAGTTGTGTGAGGTTCGTGGGAGTAGGCCAATCTACTATAGCTCTAATCTTTTCAGGGTCTACTCGAACTCCATCTGCACTAATAATATGCCCAAGGTATAGTAATTCTGTCATACCAAACTCACACTTAGACTCCTTGGCATATAAAGACTCTCTCTCTAGGATAGATAATACCTCCTCCAAATGTTGTGAATGTTCCTCCCAGGTCTTACTGAAGACCAAGATGTCATCAAAGAAGATCAAGACAAATCTCCTCAACTGCTCCCTGAATACCTGGTTCATACAACTCTGAAATGTAGCGGGTGCATTGGTTAGCCCAAATGGCATAACCATAAACTCAAAGTGGCCATAATGACATCGGAAGGCTGTTTTCTCAATGTCCTCTGCTCTCATCCTGATCTGATGGTATCCGGATCGCAAATCAATTTTGGTGAAGAAGCATGCCCCATGCAACTCATCAATCAACTCATTAATCCTAGGAATGAGATACCTGTTTTTAATTGTTTTCTTATTCAGTGCCTTGTAATCGATGCACATGCGCATTGTCCCATCCTTCTTCTTTACCAAAACTACAGCTGAAGCAAAGGGGCTTTTGCTAGGCCTGATGTGCCCCATTTCCAACAACTCCTTAATTGCCTTCTCTATCTCATCTTTATGTTTCTTAGGATGACGATAGGGAGTGATCATCACTGGTTTGACTCCCTCCTCGAGCTCAATAACATGCTCTGCACCCCTGTCAGGAGGAACCCCATGAGGAATATCACTGAATACCTTGGCATGCCTGTCAAGAATCTTCTGTATATCTGATGGATGACTCTTCACCCGAGGCTCAGGTGAAGTTGGCATAACTAAGCACTCTGTTGCCCACTCTATGTCATTATGTCGAAAAAATCTCTCCATTCTCTTCAAAGAGACTACCCTAAAACTCCCATCTGAAAGTCCCCTGAGAACAACAGTCCTACCCTCATGCTGAAACCTCATTTCCAACTTCGCTAGGTTGAAAGTGAACTCAACCAGCGATGCCATCCATGTCATACCGAGGATGACGTCATAATCTCCCATGTCCACAACGTAGAAATCATCCTCCAACTCATAGCCATCTCCAAGTCTAATGTGAAGATTTGAAACCTTCTGAGTACATAATAGCTTTTGGCCATTAGCCACCATGACCCTAAAACCATCATGCTCCTCTATCTGTAAACCTCTCCTGACTACCAACTATGTATCTATAAAGTTATGTGTAGCCCCAGTGTCAATGAGAGATATCACTTTCTGCCCTTGGATAGTACCCCTGACCTTAAATGTGATTGTCTTTTGGGCCCCTGTCAAGCGTGCCAACGATCTATCATCCTTAGGAATGCTGCTCTCCTCTATCATGTTACCCTCATCTGAATCAGAGTGCTGATCCTCCCCCTCTGACTCTGACTCCTCTGCTGAAAAATACTCCATTTGATTTGCCTTAGCCCTGAGAGGGCATTTATGAGATAAGTCCCAAGGCTCTCTACACTGGAAGCACAGTTTCTTCTTTCGAAGTTCATTCAAGGTTTCACTGTCTAGTCCTTTTGATCCTTCTTTGGGTTTGTTATACTCTTTCTGAAATGGTTTTTTGTCTTTGTCTTTGCGGTAGGAAGAATCTGTTGAATGGTATTTTCCTTTGTATACCGAAGGGGCTAAATCTCATGCCTTTTTAGTTGCTTCTGCTAAGGTGAGTGGATCATGTCCCTTCACCCAACCACGTAATGGATCAGCAAGCCCATCACAAAATAACACCACCAATTTCCTAGGAGAGATATCAGTAACAAGTACAGACAAACGCTGAAACTCGACGATGTAAGCATCCACTGACCCTGACTATTTTAACTGTGCTAGCTCCTTGAAATGTAACTCGGGATCCCTAGTGTCAAATCTCTCAATCAATCTTTCTGTGAATTCCTCATAGGATGTAATCTGATTATGCCCCAGAGTCACCATGCCATGATGCCACCATTCATGCGCAACGCCGTCCAAATGCATAGCCGCATACTTGATAGCCTCATCCTCAGGCATAGGATTTAGCTGCAAGTATGTATCTACCTTCTACACCCAAGCTCGTGCAGTCATCTTCCCTGAAGCATCATAATAAGGCAAGGAAAGTTTTCCAACTTTCTTCCTCAACTCAAAATTCTGATTCCTCCCTCCTGCTCTAGGCATATGTCTCATCCTCAAGTCCATATAATTTCTGAGGGAAATATCTGCCTGAAACTCGGGTCCACTGGCCTCCCAGTCCCTCCTGAACTGACCCTGTAACTCAGTAATCTGCGGTTCGTTCACTGGTTGAACCGGATCCCTAGGTGGAAAGGTGGGTAGAAGAGGTCTCGAGCTCGTTGTTCGAGCTGGGTGTGCAATGTGTCTAAAGTTATCCACTTCAATTCCATTGTTGCCATGTCCATTATTACCATTAATGTTATTTTCAGGGCCATTGTTGTTGCCTCAGCCTCCATTATTATCATTGCCCCTATTGTTATCGTTTCCCCCATTGTTATTGTTTCCATTGTTGGCCTCACCTGGATTAATATTAATGCCCATCTGTTTAGCCATAAGCTGCAACATCATGTCCATTCGCCTATTCTGCTCCTACTGCATACGCTGCCCTTGCTCTAACGTACCCAGCAACTGTTTGAACATTACCTCCCCCTAATTTGGAATGATATTCCTCTCATCTCGGTCACCCATACTGCTGTCCTGATCGAAGAATATTTCCTCTATATCTGTATGACTGGATTCTATGTCCACCTGCACGGATGAACTAGACTGCTCACTCTGACTATCCGAATTTCTATTTTGTCTGGCCCTGGTATTGCGAAAATTATAATGCCCCTGTCGCATGCTCAATCATACATTCTGGACCTGTTTTATTTCTGCAATATGTTTTGGTGAAAGTTTCCCACAAGATGGCAGAATCTTCTGCTCTGATACCACTGTAGTGGGCACCCTAGAATGCCCAAAAACTAACCCCACTGCTGATAGGAATTTAATCAAACAGTTTGCAGCCAACTCCTTATTCCTCCGTTTAATGTTTCAAAGTTTTTTTTTGTTTTTAAGTCTTTGCACAGGTATGAAACCACATAACATGAACTAAAAAGAATTTACAATAATAGGCAAGTTGGAAATTGAACTACTGCTGTTATAATATTATTTCCAGAATTAACAAAAATCAAATACATAGCAGGTTATTTTCAACTCACTAAATACTCCAGCATTTTGACATAATGTTCCAACCAAAGTTTCTAATTCTGCTGCTACAGTAACATGAATAGTGTTGCATGAATAGTGCCAGGTGAATAGTGCCAGGTGAATAGTACCCACGGGAATAGTGCCGCGTGAATAGTACCCACGTGAATAGTGTCGCGTGAATAGTACCCGCGTGAATAGTGTCGCGGCCTGTAGCTGGAAATGCAACCAAATAATGCTGCTGCTTGTAGCTGGAAAAGCACCCAATCTGCTTGTAAATGAAGCTGATAGCAAAGGATTCCAAAGGCCAAACCCCAAGGGAACGACGTCTAGAATGTCACAAGAGAGGATAGACGTCCTCTAATGCCAAGAACGGATCTGCAACTCACACACCAAATTCTTCTCATATTCCACCTTCCCAATGAAGCCTCAAAAGCTCCCTTTTATTCTTTCTCCAAAGGGCGACCCAACTCACTCAAGCAATGTGGGATAAAACATGTTCAATATAAAACATATTAAAATATTCACTTATGTCTCCCTTTGTTGCCCCTTTGATTTACACATATCTCCATAAAATAAATATTAAAGTAACACTTTAATATTTTACAGTTAAATTAAATGTTACTTTAATAAAACTTTAGGCATTAAAATATATTAGCAATCGGACTTCGAATAGCGTGAGTGATAGCTCGTCGGAAAACTCTCGCCAAGGAGTATCAAATCCACTCACCAAAACTGGCCCCCGTTGTGTCCTGCTGACTTACTAAAAATAGTAAGTATGCTTGAAACTAAGTAAATCAATTTCGTTTTGGCTCAAACTAGAAATGACTAGGCCAAAACACTCCAGGATCCCTTTAAACCCTTCGTTAGCCCTCGGAACCATGTAGAGCTAGGCTAACGCACATATACTTGGTCAATCTGCTAGAGTGGGGACATTACACTCTATCAATGGAACACCCTGAGTACATTGATGAGGATCCTTCGTGTGCCTGTGCTTTGGATGTTTTTCCTATCGATGATGCTTTAGCTGAGTTTTTAGGAGCATATGATACTCTTCCTCGTTATCATCACAATAGGGGACTCCCTTATTGTTTGAACACTGAAGCCTATTTTGGAAAAGAGATTGATAATGATGAGATTGTGAAAGAATTCCCTCAGTTAAAGGATACTCCTCAACAAAGTAATCTTCTCATAAGTGACACCACTAATGTTAAGATGGATCCTTGCAATGAAGAAAAAGTTATTAAAATTGGAAAATGTTTGGATGAAGAGGAACAAAAACAATATGAAGATTTATTGCATGAATTCCCCGAGATCTTTGCTTGGACATACTTTGACATGCCTGGTATAGATCCTAAGATTGTTACCCATAATATTGTCTTAGTTCCTGATGCTAAGCCCGTGAAACAAAAGATTCAAAAAATGAATCCTAAGGTTGCTCTGCTTGTTAAGGCTGAGATTGAAAAGTTATTGGAGGCTGGATTTATCCGCCCTATTGATTATTCCTCGTGGATTTCAAATATTGTCGTTGTGGCTAAACCAGATAATAAAATAAGAATGTGTACCAATTTCCGAGATTTAAATAAGGCTTCTTTAAAAGATGATTTCCCTCTTCCAAACATTGACATGATAGTTGATTCTACGGCAGGACATGCCTTGTTATCCTTCGTGGATGGTTTTTCAGGATACAATCAAATTTACATTAACCCTCAAGATCAATTCAAAACTGCTTTCACCACTCCTTGGGGTACGTTTTGTTGGATAATGATGCCTTTTGGACTTTAAAATGCCGGTGCAACTTATCAACGAGCGATGACCCTTATCTTTCATGATTATATGCATAAGATTTTAGAGGATTATGTTGATGATATTTTGGCCAAATCCATTCTCCGCATAGATCATATTAAAATCCTTCGTCAAATCTTTGAAAGAATTTGTAAATATCACATGCGCTTGAATCCCCGAAAATGTGTTTTTGGTGTGGATAGTGGAAAACTATTAGGATTCATAGTTTCGCATCGTGGGATTGAGGTGGATAATAAGAAAATAGATGCTATTGTCAACATGCCGCCTCCTAGAAATGTGTCTCAACTCAAAAGCTTACAAGGAAAGATTCAAGCTATTCGTAGGTTTGTATCTCAACTTGCGGATCGCACTTTTCCTTTTACTCAGCTTCTCAAAAAGAATATCACTTTTCAATGGAATGAAGATTGTCAGCAAGCATTTGAAGATTTAAAAGTGCATCTGGCTAATCCTCCTATCCTTCGACCAGCCGAACCTTCTCAACCCTTCCTTCTTTATACAGTTGCTTCCTCTCATGCTCTTGTAGCACTATTGGCACAACATGATAAAGACGGTAAGGAGTGTCCGGTTTATTATATAAGTCGTACCTTACTCGATTATGAGACCCGATATTCTGCGATAGAAAGACAATGCTTGGCCTTGGTGTTTGCGACTCAAAAATTGAGACATTATCTCTTAAATTCAGAAGTCCACGTCATGGTAAAGTTTGATCCTTTGAAGCATCTTTTCTCTAAAACTGATTTATCAGGACGCCTAGCTGAGTGGGTTATGATGTTAACTGAATTTGACCTTAAATTTGTTTCACAAAGAGCAATTAAAGGGAAAGCGTTGACCGATCACCTAGTTGAGGCCCCTTCACCTTTCTCCTTCCCTAACCCTGAGTCTTTTCCTGATGACTTCATTCTTTGTACAGAGAAAGAGGAAACTTGGGAGTTATACTTTGATGGCTCTAAGTGTCGTACAGGATCAGGGGTAGGGGTTGTTTTGATTTCTCCTACAAAGAAGTCCATTCCCTTATCTTATCGTCTCAATTTCCTATGTACCAATAACATCGCTGAGTATGAGGCTCTTATAGCAAGAATAAAGGCAGCCTTAGCTTTGAATATAAAACACATACATATTTTTGGAGATTCTCAATTGATTATAAGAAAAGTAACAGGACTATATCAAGTGAAACAAGACAAATTATCACAATATAAAGACCTTGCTATCTCTTTGTTACAAAAATTTGATTCTTACACCATGGAACCTGTTCCTCGAAAAGATAATCGACATGCGGACGCAATGGCATGTGTGGCTTCTTTGGTATCTTTAGAGGACCCTATGGTTGATCTTAAATTTGTTATTCACAACCTTATTTCTCCAGCTATTGTAGATGATTCTAACTTGGTGACATGTTGTGATTTTATAGACTTGGATGAATGGTATTCACATATCGTAAGATACTTGACTGATGGTACCTTTCCTGATTCCGCTAATAGGAACACTAGGGCTAGAGTTCGCAAGCTGTCCGCTAGATATATCATTCTTTCTAATGTTCTTTACCGAAGGGATTATAACGGTCTTCTCCTTCGTTGTCTTAACAAATCGGAAATCCCTATTGCCCTTGAAGAGGCCCATTCAGGTGCTTGTGGGGGGCATTTTGGAGGCAAATCCTTGGTTCAAAGATTGCTTCGCATGGGATATTATTGGCGAACTATGCAGCAGGATTCTTTTTCATTTGTTAAGAAATGTCATCAATGTCAACAACACAAAAATTTGATTCATGCTCCTGCCCAAGAACTTCGTTCTCATGTAGCTTCCTGGATTTTCTCTGCATGGGGGCTGGATCTTATTGGTAAAATCTCCCCTCCTTCATCTCAAGGACATACTTTCATTATAACCGCAACAGATTACTTTACAAAGTGGGTAGAAGCCGTTCCCCTTCGCTCTACTACTGCTGAAGTGATTTGTCGATTTCTTCTAGAAAACATTATTTCTCGATTTGGGATACCTTCCACTATAATCTCTGATAATGGGACATCATTTAAGAATAAGGACGTGAAGAAATTCCTCGAGAAGTATCATATCAAACATCGATTTTCTACACCATACTATCCTCAATCAAATGGTCAAGCCGAATCATCCAATAAGATAATTGAACAAATTCTTCGTAAAACTGTGAATAAGCATGGTAAGGATTGGAGTACTCAACTAATCTATGCTCTTTGGGCCTACCGAACGAGCGTATGAATTGCTACCGGAACTACACCTTATAATCTTGTTTATGGTGCTAATGCTATTATGCCTTTAGAATTAGAGATTTTGTCACTTAGAGTTTCTCTCAAATGTATAGTAGATGATGATGCTTATAGAGAACAAAGACTTCAACAGCTTGAGATGCTTGATGAACAGCGTATAAATGTTCTTGAGCATATTCAAGCGTATCACAAAACTCTATAACGAAGCTATAATGATAAAGTTATTCAACGTTCCTTCTCAGTGGGTGACTTAGTGCTCTATGAGAATCAACGCAATGTGAATGCCTTACCTGAAGAAAAGGGAAAATTTAGTCCTAATTGGCTTGGACCGTACATTGTTATTGAAGATTATGGATCAGGTGCTTACAAAATAGCGGGTGTAGACGGTACGTCTCTTAAAGACCCTATAAACGCTATGCACTTGCGTAGATACTATGCTTAATTCCTCATTCCTTATCATTCATCTATTTCCTTTCTCATTTCTTCAAAATTGGATGATATGTTAGCATATCTTTGTTAGAGCAAATGGAATTAAATGATGTTTTGTTTCAACTATATCGTTTCGTTCCTGACAAGTGTGTTTCTTTACTTTATGATTTGTCTTGAATTCATTTTATGTAAATTGCAAAAGATTTACATTTTTCATTATGTTGACATATTATACAATATCTTTATGTGTTAAGTTGAATCGTGTCATGTTGTGTTTAAATTCAAATTAAATGACATTAGTTATATGATTCTTAGGCTTAACGCATATTTTTCTTCCCTATCATCAATGTAGTACTTGATTAAATATTTTAATTAAGTCACAAATGTATCAATTTAATCATGGAGTATTGAGAAATCAATCACATGGAAATTAAATTCAGAACATACATGTACATCTACCAAATGTATTAACTTTAATCAAAATACACATTGTTTTTAGACATTAAAGATAACACGTTTGAGACAAAGAAGCATGTATATATATGTGTGTGTGTGTGTGTGTGTGTGTGTGTGTGTGTGTGTGTGCGTGTGTGTGAATCAATATACAAAGGTAGGTCACTACACATCCAAAATGTGACCTACCCTACATCATAAGATCATCTCCTATCCCTAGGGCTGGTGGCTGGAGAGTGACGACTAGAAGCTCCCTCCTGATCTGGCCGTGCAGGTGGACCCATAGGGGTATATCGTGATATAGATCGTGAATGGCTCCGAGAGGAACTCCTACGATCCCTATCCATAAGGATCGCGCGATACGAGGTAGCCTCGGCCTGAGCTGCTGCTAGATCACGTTGTGCCCGCTGAAGGTCCTCTAATAGAGCTCGCTCTCTCTCCCTCCATATCTCTACCTGTACTCAAAATGGAGAAAATAAATCATCGTGCCGACCCGCGTTCCCTTGAGGTCTATAAGCAACCTATGAGGAACTAGGGATCTGCGCCGTTGTGGAGATATCTGTCACTGCTTGCTGGATCAGAGAACGCCACTCCTGCACATTAGTTGTAGCAGTAGAACAGATCATGTATTAGTACCATTTTATATCATCAAAACATCAATCAATCAATTTAAACCTACTATACCTAGATCTCCCTCACGCCAGTAGGGATCGTGATATGGTAGCATCTGTGACTGGGAACTACTAGGCTCCCCACGCTCAAATAATCTGTGCACAATGGGTGTAGGCTGGCCCGTACTAGAAACAGGTTTCCGTATCGCCTTATGTTCCCCCTTTTGGGGAATAAGAGGAGGATCCAGGGCTATGGTATCATCTCCTGAATGGTGGGGAGCGACATCTGACCCATCCTCATCATCTCTATCCTCATCTCTATCCTCATCCTCGTCTGCATCCTCACCTGCATCCTCGTTCTCCTCATCTCTATCTGTGTCATCATCCTCCTCCTCCTTGGCACTAGGCTGATCCCTTGTGGGTGGATCAGGATCTCCTGCTTCCTCATGACCCTCTCCCTCCTCTGGCTCCTCCGACCTGGATCCCTGATCCTCATCTCGGTCTCCATATCTCCATGGGCCTAGATGGCCTGTCGGGTGATCTGGTGGAAAGATAGGCCCTGAGTATGATCTCATAAACCATGAGAGATACCTGCGTTGTGCCCCGGGATCTGCAGCATAATCAGTGACCACATCCTGGTCGGACCCCTCTATATCTGTGATCTCGATATCATCTATCATAGGTCTCGCTACTGCTCTGGTTCTGGGAATGACTCGTGAGTGTCGAGTGTAGATGGGCACATCGACTGGAACACACTGCTCTAGCCCAAACTGCCTTCGTACTTGGTCAAAGTAGAATGGGACTATGATGTGTGGATATCGCCCTCTCAGTAGGCGGTTCCTCTGTAAACATGCTAACTATCTCTCCATCCCATCCCATCTGTGCATCCACAGATATGGTCTCCACACAGTCACCTCAGCTGTCAATCTGTCAAATGTCACTCTCCAATACAGTAGATCTCCAAATCTCCACTCACTGGTAAGTGGATAAGCAAATACCCTAGGTCGCTCGCTAGCCGCACTCATCGGATAACCAATAGGCCTGGTGCATGTAAAGTGCTCAAATATCCACACCTGCAGAAGTGTTCATGTCATCAAGCTGCAACCCTGTCCGAAAACATACTCCTCGAGGTCGTGATAGAGATGTGCAAGCATACTCCGACCCCAGGCGTATACTCTCTTATGTCTCTCCATGGCCCTGATGCACCATGTGAGACCCCCATGCATGTGTGTACCTCGCCCATTAGGGCAGACAACTAGTGCAATAATGGCTATCATAAGACGTCTCATGAGGGGCACCTCTCCTGTAGGATGTAAGAGCTAGCTGACCATGATACGACCTCTCGTCTCACTCGGCATGACTCTCCCTATGCAATATACCTGCTCCCTCTAATGATCCTCTACTAATTGATCGGTCGCATATGTCATGGTAGCTCCTCTGATCGGTAGGCGAAGAATGCGGTACACATCCTCAAGTGTCACCGTCATCTCCCCTACTGGAAGCTGGAACGTGCATGTGTCAGGATCCCATTGCTCCATGAGTGCCATCAGCATCGCGGGATGAAATCGAATGGTCGACATAAGAATCATAGACCATAAACCCACGATCGACAATGTGTCTCTCTCTACTTGAGTCAGCCGGGGAATCTGATCTCGCAAACTGCGAAGAATCTTCCCCGTTGTATGCTCTCTCATGTATGGGAGACCCTGCAACACAAAAACATAACTATAATCAATACTCAATCATCAAAATCATTCATGCAAACTGTCGAACATCGTATGCTAACCTTGGTATCTCTCGCCAAGTCCTGATTGGGACCATGGCGCCCTGTCAGGGACCATGGCGCCCCACAGGGACCCACGGTCAGTTTCCAGGGCCCACAAACGATCACAAAAAGTCAAATGCAGAAAATCAAAAGTCAACGTTCAGTCAACTCACCTTGTCCAGTGGCTCGTCATCGATCACGGCCTGTCGCAGGATCTCAATCCTCGTGGGATGCTCTGGTCGTCATGAAGGCATGATGATGGCTATGTGGGCTCCGCTACAATAGACAATATTCAAAAATCAACAAAGTGACAAATGCAAATGTCACTTTCAAGGTATATACTTTCATTCCTTTACTTTTACTTTCAAAACCCTAATTTTCCTCTATCACTCATTTCATCATAACTTGAGTTTGGGAGATGCGATTTTCGAACCGTTTGTTGCATAGGAATCGTATTTTCATTCCCCTACTCTCGGGATGTTCCAAAAAGTGCTTTGATGAAGTCTTTTCAGTGAACATCCCTCATCAATACTCTCTTACATAATTTGTCGTAAGTAAACATGCTACCCTGTTTCATCTCCCTAATAAGCAAGTCGAAACAGGGGGGCATATAGCTACTCACAAATTTCATCACTTTCCTTAGTGAGCATTAGGTGATTTTGTGATCTAACGTGTGTTTTGTAGGGTGCAGTTCCTAACTGTGTACTGCAGATACCGCTGGGGGCTTCGTCTGACAACTTATGGATATATCCTTTTTCAAATGATGTTTACTTTCTGTACTTTAGCTTGCATATGCACGTAGTACTCATATGACCGCTAAAGTGGGGGCTAAATGTAGTGTCGTAAATTGTACACACTTGCTAGGGTGGTACAATTTCACACCTAGTTTAGCACCCGCCTTGGTGCATTTTACATTTTGCATTGCATTTCTCCTTTAGCACTTAATTAATCAAATTAATTAGGTCTAAGGTCCTATTTCATCATCCTTCACATCATAAAGTCGGGCCCTTTCATTAAAGTGTGCCCTTTTTCATGTTATTCCTCCAATACATCATCTAATCAAAAACCCTAATTAAGTCCTATTTTGAACTTGGGGACTTGATTTCGGGGGTCAAAACATCTCGAAATCACCTGTAACTTCGGGATTCTCTCCAAAATCATCATATCTGACGGCCCTAAAAATTTGGTGAAAAGTTGCCGGGACCATGGCGCCCGGAGTGCACACGGTCCCAGACATTTTTCCCGAAATTTTAGGAGCACGATCCAATCATAAAATAAAGCTTAACCCCAAGAAATTGGCAGGAGATTCAATCTCTAGGTCGGCCAAAAGACGAAATTACGACCTAGGGTTCATACATAAGAGCTCTCTTTCTTCATTTGAAAGGATCCGAATTTTGTTTTCAGGAACCTCATATGCAGCGAAAGAGCAGATCTTTGAAGACTTCAACAACATTCAACATCCCTCTATCAAGCATTTATCAATTCTATTCATCCATTTAGGGCTTGGAAGACATTGAAGAACAATAGGAGATTACCGACTGAAGATTGGCTTGTACCTCCCTTGGGGGTTGGGTATGATTTCATGTTGTTTTCATGTCTTTGCATAAGCTTCAATATATCATTTATTCATGCTTTAGATCACTTTGCATCTTGATTTAAAGCATTTACATTATCATTTACAAGCAATTAGGGTTTACTTTCTAGGTTGCTCTAGTTTGCTTACTTGCATTTTAGATCTTGCACACACACAAGGTCTGCACACACATTACTTTTACAATACAACTTGGCTATTCGTGGAGGTGGAAATCACCGAAGCGGGGGTTTGACTAAGGCAAATCCCTATATAGCCGCCCAAACACCTTTTTCAGATACAAGTGCAGGTTTCGGGACTCGGATGACGCCACAGGTTGCAGATCCGAGAAAAGCAAGTCGAGACGACACCCCACACCAAATTGCAGAGCAAAAGACCAGGACAGGGGCGTGGGGCGCCCTGGTCTTGCCAGGAAAGGGGCGTTGGGTGCCCTGGTCCCTGGGATAGAGGCGCTGGGCACCCTGCTCCTCCTGAGAGACAACATTTCAGACAGTTTTCCAGAGTGCAAAACAGTAGTTTCAGGTGCAGTTCCAGGACAGAATCAGGACAGTGGCGCCCGTGCCCCCGTCCCGAACATTTTCAGTCAAATTTTGACTCCAGGTTCGCATCTACATTCTTGTTTTATCCTTGTGTTTACAGCTTTCTATTGTTTAAGTTCAATTCTGCAATCTTGTTATTAGTTCATACTTGCATTTTAGGGTTAGGAATTGAACTTGCATAATCTTACCTTTCAATTACAACAAAGGAATAGAAATCCTAATAGGTAGCCTGTGGCTCTCTCTTTCACAAAAAGAAGTAGCCAATTGTGTGATACCTCTAGGCTCTTTCGTATTCCATAATGTGTGTCAAAAGGTAGGATTAGGGCATGATAACCTAGTCTCGCTTTTTCCCCCACACAGATATATTAAGGAATCTTATTCGAGATCAAAAATCTGGATATTATCCTGGTTTAGGAAACTAAAACGAGTAAAGAGAAAGTGGAGAAACTAAAGTTTTTTAAAAATGGAGGGGTGTGTGGCAATAGCTCGAATGGAGCCTCTGGAGGGGTTGCAATATTCTGGAATAAAAGCACAACCTCTGGAGATATGATAGATGTGGATGGCAATATTTTATCCCTAAAAGCTAGAAATATTTTTGATGAAAAGGAATTTGTTATCACTAATATCTATGCCCCTGATTCCAAATCTGCTAGAAGTAAATTCTAGAAAAAGTTCAGCATAAAAGGAAAAAATTCTCTATGCATAGCTGGGTTGTTATGGGAGATTTCAATACTCCTCTACAAGACAGAGAAAAATTTGGAGGTAGTCAAGCTCAACCAGATAGCAGATTTGACCTGATGGACTTTATTAATGACAATGCTCTCATTGACTTGGATCTCAACGGGGCCTCCTATACTTGGTCCAACCGAAGAGATGGTGATGATCTTATCCAGGTAAGACTTGATAGAGCCCTTCTCTCTAATGATTGGATTCTTTCTCATAGTTGTTCCCTTTCTGTTATTAATAGATTTGGGTCAGATCATTATCCCAATTCCTTTGTTGCTGAGAACTCTAAGAATAATCAGAGATTCCCTTTTCATTTTGAAAAGATGTGGATATCCCACCCTAATCTTGAAAATTCCATTGCTGAATGGTGGAATCTTGATGTTAATGGAACAACCATGTATAAAGTTGCCAAAAAACTTAAATATGTCAAAACCAATATTAAGACTTGGAACAAGAAGGTCTTTGGTGATATTTTTGATTCAAAGAAAAAATTAAAGGAGGAACTGGATCAGATACAAATTTCCATCCAGAAAGAAGGCTACAAAAAGTATTCCAAAGCCATGGAAGATAAGGTCCTTGACAACATCGACAACATCATTTCTAGGGAAGAAATATATTGGAGACAGAGATCCATGGCTATATGGCTGAAGGTAGGGGACAGAAACACTAAGTTTTTCCACATGACTTCCCTAAAACATAAGGCAACAAATAGAATCACAAAACTAACTGTTGAGAACAACACTCTGCTTAATAAGGATGACATCAAGGATGAAGCTGTTAGATTCTTCAAGCAACTTCTATCTAGTAATGAGGACCTTGATCAGACCCATCAACTCAATTTGGTTAATAATATTCCTAAAATCATAAACCCTATTCAGAATAAGACCCTGGCTGCCATCCCGTCTACTAAAGAAATCAAAAAAGTTGTCTTCTCTTTTCAAGGGGATAAAGCTCCGGGCCCTGATGGCTTCCCTATGTTCTTCTTTCAAGAATTCTGGAATATTGTGGGGAAGGATACGGTTAATGCGGTTAAAGAATTTTTTGGATCCAGAAGAATCCTTAAGGAATTGAATTCCACTTTTATTGCCTTAATCCCCAAAGTTGCTGGGGCGGATTCTATGGGTAAATTTAGGCCAATTAGCTTATGTAACTCCTATAAAATAATATCCAAAGTCTTGACTACTAGAATTTTGGTGGTGCTTCCCTTCATCATATTTGAAGAGCAAAAAGGCTTTGTTCCTGGTAGACAGATTCTGGACTCAATCATTCTTGTTCATGAGAACATTCATTCCCTCAGTGCTGCAAAGAAAGAAGGTTTCTTGATAAAGCTGGATTTGGCAAAGGCTTATGATAGAGTTGAATGGGATGTTCTATTTAAAATCATGGGGGCTTTTGGTTTTGATGATAAGATTATCAAAATAATCAGAGAACTAATTACGACTCCTATGTTCTCTATTTTGGTTAATGGATCTCCAACAGATTTTTTTTAAACTTCTAGAGGGCTAAGACAAGGAGACCCCATATCTCCTATCCTTTTTACCATTCTAGCTGAAAGTATGAGTAGAATGATTCATAAGTTGAAACAAAGCAAAACTATCAAAGGTCTTCAACCTTCCTCTGCCAATGTTTTTTGCACTCATCAACAGTTTGTTGATGACACTATCATCATGGGATATTCTTCAGTCAAGGAGGCTGATGCTTCAAAACAACTCTCAACTCCTATGCTTTGGCAACGGGTCAGTAAGTTAATTGGGACAAATCAGCTATGTACTTTCTCAATACTCCAGTCATAAGACAATAGAAAATTGCCAATATTATTGGATGCAAAGTGGAATCGCTGCCTTCCACCTACCCGGGTCTTCCTTTAGGGTTGGCACCCCCAAATTCCTTCTGGAAATAGATCATTGATAAAATTAATAAGAGACTTGCAGGATGGAAAGGCTCAATGTTATCTCAGGCTGGGAAAATGCAGCTCCTCCAAGTTACCCTTCAAAATCTCCCTGTTTATGCCCTTAGTCTATTTGGGATTCCGGCTAAAATTGTTAAAACTATGGAAAGAATTCAGAAGAGATTCTTATGGTCAGGAGTGGAAGAAAAGAAGAGAATACCTCTGATTGCCTGGGACAAGGTGTGTAGACCAAAGAATAAAGGAGGGTTGGGGATTAAAATTATAAAAACTTTTAACAAAGCTCTTCTTGCCAAGCAGTTATGGAGAGCCTATGACACTAAGAAAGACTGGAACCAAATTTGGTTTGACAAATACATTAAGAATCAGACTATCAAAGGAATCCTTAATTCTGAAGATATCCCGGCTGGATCCTTCATCTGGAATAGTGTAACCAAATCCATAAAAGTTGTAAAAGCTGGAGCTGGATGGGTCTTTGGAAAAGGTGACAAAATAAGGTTTTGGGAAGACCCCTGGATGAAGAATGAAGCCTTATTTGATCAAAACAACAGTCAAATTATTGAAGAATGTAAAAGGAGGTTTGGGCTGATGGTTTGTGACTATTGGAAGGAGAATAAGTGGGTTAAACTTGAGGACATCCATCCTGGTTTTTCCTCTCTCTAGAAAGAGTTGATGTCCTTTTCCCCTAATAAAAACTATGATGATGTTTTCCTCTGGATAAGTGATCTTAAAGGTGAATTCACAGTTGCTTCTGCCTATAAAAATACTTTCTCTCAAATTAGCAATCCCATCTAGAGTAAAGTCTGGAACAACATCTTGATCCCTAAAGTCAACATTTTCTTTTGGCTTGCTTCTCATAATTGTACCCTTACTATTGATAATTTAATCCGAAGGGGCTTCAAATTCCCTAATAGATGTGAGCTCTGTCAGAAGGAGGGGGAATCAGTTGATCACCTATTTTTTCATTGTTCCTTTTCAAGGGAAATCTGGTGTAAAATGTGGGAAAAATGGAAAACTAACTGGGTCATGAATAAAAGCATTAAGGATATCATATGGCAATGGAATTATCCTACCAAATGTCAAATCATTAAGAACCTGTGGTCTTTGACCCTCCCCATGATATGTTGGGGCATTTGGAAAGAAAGGAATAACAAGATATTTAGGGAAGATAAGTGTAATACTCAAGTAGTCTTTGAAAAAATATGCAGGGCTATAAAGGAGAACATCAATATCCCTCACAAGAATAATCAGCAATGGGCTATTATTGATATGAATGATATGGAAAAAGACATTCTTACTGAACGGAACCTAATTCATAAGGTCTACAGATCGGACAACAAGAAGAGAGATAACATTGTTTGGAGGTTTCTTGATTATGACTGAATAAAGGTTAATTTTGATGGGGTTGCTAAAGGGAACCTTGAAAAGGCTGGTGAAGGTGGAGTCATAAAAAATGCTCAAGGAATTTGTATTGCTGCTTTTGCTTCCCCTTTTGGAACCCAAAATAACCATGTGGCTGAAGCTATGGTCATGCTAAAGAGCCTCCAGTTAACCTAGGAATTAAAATTTAAAAAAATATGGCTCGAAGGGGACTCTTTAAATATTATACAAGCCCTCAAAGGTATCAGTTCAGTTTCCTGGAATATTGCCAATATTATTAAAAATGCTAAACCTATCTTAAATAACTATGTTAACATTATTATAACCCACACATTTAGAGAGGACAACAAGGTAGCAGATATCCTTGCCAATGAAGGGGTTAAATTGGAGAAGGGCATCAAATATATAGGGGAAAATCACATCAAGTGGGAGATTAAAGAACAATTATACTTTGATCGCCTTAATGGATCAAGTTAATATCATGATTGATTTCTGGGGAATGAGTACCAATGACAGATGTATATGGTGAAAATGGATACAATAATATTGAGAGACTAAATAGATTCAACCACAAAAACCCTAGCCTAACAACAACAAAGATCCACCATAACATATGAAGATTACCTAAGACAATGCAAATTAAATGAAATCACAAAGATTATACCATCACATGTCCAATAGGGTTTTGATCTCCATTCTTCCTATCTCCATTGATCTTACTTGATATATTTGCTCTCAGATTTTATGTGCACAAGAGCTCAACAAAGAACAAAATGTGGTTGCAAGTAGGATCGTAATGTAGTGAAGTGCATAAAAGATGATTAGGGTTTGATAATGAAGAAAACATCTCCTTATATAGAAGACACTATATGAAATGGAGGGATAAGATTGAGAGGTGTAAAAGGAGGTCGGTTATAATTAGAGAGTAGGTAAAAGAAATAATAAAATAATGAAAGGGGTAGGTAGTGTATGAATTAAGAGATGAATGACATGTGTCATGGGTAGAAAAGGTTAATGAATTAATTAAATAAATAAAGATTTATATAATTAATAGAAGAAGTGGGATCAATTAAATAAATAAGATATTTATTTAATTTAGGAAAAGGGTAATTTAAATAAATAAATGTATTTATTTAAATGAGAAATAAGGCTAGAAGAGGATAAATGAATTATTTAAATAAATAAAGATTTATTTAATTAATAGAAGAATTAAGCTTAAATAATTAAATAAATAAAATATTTATTTAATTAAACACGTCAATTTCAGGTATCTACATTTTGCCCCTCTTTGAGACAATGCGGCTTGTCGCGTTGTTTCAAAGAAGATAATATGAATTGATACAAAGTTGCCCCAAAATGGGAATAATATGTCCCCTCGAGAGATTGGATGAAAATGTCTGGAAAGATCGTAGACAATCTCTCGATAAGAAAGAAAGGCTAGAATGGACTAATCGGATAAAGTGACAGAGTCACGGGATAATGAAGACTGACACGGGAAGCGAGGGCTCGGGCTAAGGTAGTCTATAAGATAGACCACGAGGGAAAATACATCTTCATTGTCATCTACACATCCACGAGAGCAGAGTGCAGAGCGAAAATAGAGCAACAATAGTCAGCAGCGATGGCCTTCATTCACAGATTCGACCGCGTTCACCGATTTCAGAGGCCAGTAGAGGCTGGAGAGCCGGTAAGTACCACCAAACCTCCTCGTACTTCGATGCATTTATTATTGTCATTAATGCATGGTAGATAGGGCAATAAATGCGCTTAGAATAGGGTCCAAAAAATGTCCAAAAACATCCAGGAGCGTCTACGTTGGTGCCAGGCGCGTCCATGCTCGCGAGGTGCTTCTGTGTTTGTGCTAGGCGCGTCTGTGATGGAAACTGCGTCTGTGCCAAATGCGGCCGCGTTTGTGATGTTTAGGCACGTCTGTGCCAAGAAGGCACGTCTATGTCGCCCAGGCGCGTCTATGCAGAGCATAGGCATGTCTGTGTTTATCAGGTGCGTCTATGTTTTTCAGGGGCGTCTGTGCAGCCTTTAAGCGCGTTTATGTCAGGTAAGCGCGTTTGTGTCCAAAAAATGTGAATTTGCATCTTTTAGGTCAAATCGGCAGTTCTGTGATGAACATACGCTGTCGATTGGATAAGCTGCTGAGAGGATACACTCAAACAGGTCCTCTAGGGAAGACTAGAATAGCAAATAGGGCTAGGATTAACAATTCTGTGATAGAACATACGTTGCCAATTAGGAAACTTCTCAAGAGGATTCACTCAAGCAGAGGCCCTAGGATATGATAGATCAAGGCACTTTGTGATGAACAGTGAGTACCAAGATATAGTACTTTGTGATGAACAGGGAGTAATAAAATATGAGCAACACTTTGTGATGAACAGTGAGTGCAAATATGAGCAACACTTTGTGATGAACAGGGAGTGCCACACACGTAGTACTTTGTGATGAACAGGGAGTACCATTAGGATAGAAGCAACACTTTGTGATGAACAGTGAGTGTCACTAGAATAGAATGTCATATGCATTTAGATAAAAAGTAGCATTTTGTAATAAACAGGGAATGCCACTATGACTGACATGATTGATTTGCTTGACTGCAGGAGTATTTGCCTATGTTGGAGTCACAGGAGAGATTCCCCTCGACTCAGAGGTTGCGACCTGAGCTGACAACCGAGGAGCGAGCTGCGATCGAGGCTATGGGATTGAGACATGTGTTGTATGTGCCTGAGTTTCGGGCGAATATGAGACTGTTGATTGCGTTGGCGGAGAGATGGCACTCCGAGACTTGTACATTTCATTTGTCGATGGGGGAGATGACAGTCACCCTCGAGGATGTATATAGGATCTTGAGGATACCGATTGATGGGGAGTTGATCCCATACGATCGAGATGGAGACAGGGAGGCCTTGAGATGAGTGTTCCAGGACCCAGGACTGGAGATGAGGGCTGGACATGTGGCTTGGGATACTATGACAGCTACAGGGCTAGCGCTGTCAGTAGTGATAGGAGGAGCGATCAGTGGGTTCCTATGTCTGGATAGGGTGACACGAGGGTTGGCTGTGGGCTGGGGAGGTGCATTGGAGACATTGGTGACACAGCACACCAGATATGCTTGGGGACCGTGTGTGCTGGCACACCTGTACTATGAGCTGCATCAGTTTGTATACCACGAATCAGTGGGATCGGGCTGCGGGGTGACATTGTTGCAGGTGTGAGCTTATGAGCATCTGCTAGTGACGAGGCTGATACACTTTAGGGGCAGAGGTCATGGACGTAGTTTTGTGCATTTGTACGACATGATCACATCGTAGCCACGGATTGGCAGGCTAGAGCACTAACAGCGGGTGATTGATGACATCGATATGGTCATATGGAGGCCATACCTGGGATGCGAACAGTGGGAGGATGATGTGGTAAAGCTTCCCTACACCTTCCGGAGTAGGTACCTGATTGGGCGGACACCCTATGTGCTAGAGAGGCAGCTAGTGGATAGGGTTGGCAGGCAGTTCGGTAGGATTTAGCGGATGCCACGGGGTTCAGGTATGTATGCACGGACTGTGAGAGATCAGGCTCAGTTTGGACCCTTGTTATCATATGATCAGGCTATTATGCAGCTGGTAGAGATGATGTCCCTACCCTGAGACATGTGGCCAGAGATTGAAAATTCGGCATGGATGTTGAGTACACAACATACTGGGCAGAGCATCCAATTCCACGCTTGACGAATCCGGGAGAGCCATTAGATGGAGATGGTGGTGGGGATGATGATGATGGTGGAGGTGATGGGGGCAGAGGCCGACAAAGGAGGAGGGGAGCAGTTGGAGAGAGGAGGGTTGCACCGCGGAGGGAGGGTGGAGAGGAGAGGCAGACTCGGGTGGTGAGGGGTCGCGGTGGATTGCCGCTACAGGTGCCAGCAACACAGGGTCCGAGACAGGTGCAGGTATAGGGACAGGGACAAATATAGGGACAAGTACCAGTATAGGCACCAGTACAGGCACAAGCACAGGGGCAGGCACCCATACAGGGGGAGCCATAAGGGGCTGATGCAGAGGAGGATGAGCTGATGGAGCTGAGGGGGATCTGTCAGGGACAGGCATATGAGATCCAGGAGTTGGAGAGGGAGAGGGATAGGCTCAAGAGGCAACTCTGAGATACTAAGCTTGAGCGAGACTAGGCCATTCAGCACTACATAGAGGCTGAGACAACACTGAGGGTTGGGAGACAGGCAGCAGAGGACATAGGGGCCGGATATGCTTATGTTCTGCGGGCAGGGGAGGAGATTTCCTATTGGCAGGATCTCTATTATGGTGTAGTGCCAGTGGATCAGCGGGCGAAGAGCTTCCATAGACCATTGCGGATAGCGACAGCTATGGGAGGGAGCCAGAGGAGACAGACATCGAGTGGTGGGGTTATGGGTCCTCCACCACCACCAGATAGAGAGGACAGGAGGGATGATCTTGGGGCGGGTCCTTCAGGGGCTCAGATTCCATCGAGGCCAGGCGGCTCCGAGGGAGGGAGTTCATCATAGCCGTAGAGGGCTCCCTATGTATTAGTATTGTACCATTTTTGTATGATGATGTAGACACATGCGGGTGATTGTAACCATATGATTTTGACATCATTGTATCATAACACTTTATATATATATATATATATGAGATGATTCATCTTTGCGATAGCTATATGCATGTGCACCTATGTGATGTATGTTTTTATGTGATGCTTATGATATGGATGCAAATATGTATATGATGCAGTGTAATATTTTTGCTCTTTTATGTTTTCTATGTGTATGCATGATGCAAATGTGAATGTATGAAGTGCAGATGAATATGACAATGCAAATAACTATTTACATGATGAGAAAAATGTTCTAACATATGTTGTGTGCAAGATGTGATGCAATTGTGATATCTATATGTATGTATGAAATGCTTATATGTGATAATGCAGGTGCAACTATATGAAATGCAAATATTTTTGGTGTGTCATTATACTCAGTCATGTGATAGCAGGCTACGTGGACTTGAGAAGGATGATGGAAGTCAATCAAGAAAGGGGGATGGAAGACAGAAGATATGAAAGTGAAAGAGCTTCTTGTGCATTATCATCATTGAGCTTTATTATGGCATGTAGGTTATGACAATCGAGGCATATGTTCAACCCAGAAAGTCATTGTACCCATTTGCATGGAGATAAGACAGTCACAAACAAAGAATGCCCCAGTTCATACTAGACTCACAGTGTCCTCATATACTTGGACAGGTCATAGCATTACTAAGAGACAATCCACAGACAATGAATACAAATAGGTGACGATACCCCATCCTCGCCCTTCTAGTCAAAGACATCCTAGAGATAAAATCTCTAGTCAGAGACATCCTGGAAACGCTAAAAGATATGTCACCAAAAGATAAAATCAAAAGAAAACTAAGACTCGACACCAACATCCACTGTAGTCCTCAAGTTTAGTGTCTCTTGTCACTTGTATAAGTCTTATTTGATTGTGGTCACAATGTTTACTTTCACAAAAATGATAGATAGCACTGAACCATATGTCGTCTGAGTCTGTTGAAAGATTTGATTTTTTGAAGCCCATTGTTGCTACTGTGTCTCATCTGAAACTGACTGAATTCATGAAACTGATACTTTATTGCGGAGAAGATGAAACTTTATTGCGGATCCGTGATGCAAATGTTGCTTTATTGCGGATTGTGCACGGATAGACTGAAGGAAGCTGGAAGAAACTGTACTCCTTAGAACGTGTGATGCTCTCGGTTCCACACCCATCACTAGACGTAGGATTTGTCTTAGCCACAGATAGGATCTGATTTATTATGGATGGAAAGGGAGGAAAAGGGGGTTATGAATGGCTAAACAATCTTGGGTAGATCAATAACAAGCCATGATGGGAATGGGTAAGTTTATTATGGATGAATTGGTCGTGAGTGTGTGCAAAGTGAAGTGATGAAAAGAGAATCCTGAAGGAAGGAGGAGCAACGTCTCTACACATGGCGCTGGTGACCCAGTTTTCACCATGGTACTTGCCCAGGGTGCCACCGAAGTGGTTTTCACTGTTGGACGAAATTATTTCTCTTTACTTTTTCGATTTTTCAAATATATTTTTTTTGTGTCACAAGGTGCCTATTTGCTAGGTTTTCACTAAGTAACGATTTTTTTGTATTTTTTGAATTAGGATACTCTAAAGAGCTATGTGTAAAACCTGCGAAGGTGCATGTTGTTGATAGGATCCTCCAAAGGTTCACTTTCTGTAGTTGAGAGTTGATATGCCCCAGATCCATATGCTGCTGTAATGATGTAAGGACCAAGCCAATTTGGTTCAAACTTGCCCTTCTTCTCTTTGTTTTGCTGATTTTTGGGGTTTTCTCTGAGAACCAAATCACCTACCTCAAATGTGCGAGGTTTGACCTTGTGATTGTAGCTGCGACTCATTCGTTGTTGGTAAAATTTGAGATGATTAAAAGTAGTTTGTCTTCGTTCATCTAGTAGTTCCAGTTCTTGTAAGCGAGAGACCCTATAATCTTCATCACTGATGATGTTTTGTAAAGAGACTTGTAAAGAGGGTAGCTCGACCTCAATAGGCAAGATGGCTTCAGCACCATAGACAAGTGAATAGGGTGTAGCTCCTGTAGGTGTGTGGACACTTGTGCGGTAGGCCCAAAGTGCAGGATTAAGTTGTATATGCCAATTACGGCCAGCATCGTCAACTGTCTTCTTTAAGATTTTAAGGATTGTTTTATTAAACGCCTCAGCTTGACCGTTACCTTAGGGGTAATATGGTGTGAAGAAATGATGGGAAATATGGAAGCGGTCACAGAGTTCATGAACATCTTGATTTTTGAAGGGACGCCTGTTATCAGTGATAATGGAAATAGGAATACCGTACCGACAAATGATATAGTTGAGGATGAATGTAGCAATCTGTTTTTCTGTGACTTGTGTGAGAGGCACAACTTCAATCCATTTTGTGAAATACTCTGTGGCAGTAATAATGAATTTATGACCATTGGAAGAAGGAGGGTGAATCTTGCCTATGAGATCGAGTCCCCACTGACAAAAGGGCCAAGGAGATGCAATTGGTTGAAGTTCTTGTGCTGGCTCATGTATGAGGTCTCCATGAATTTGACATTACTTACATTTTTTGACAAACTGATATGAGTCTTTTTCCATATTGGGCCAATAATATCTAGTCCTGATGAGTTTCTTGGCTAAGGTAGGACCACTAGCATGTGGACCACATATCCCTTCATGTACTTCACGTAACGCAATTTGAGCTTTGTCGCTTTCTAAACATCGAAGAAGAGTGTCATCTAGACCTCGCTGGTATAGGATATTAGCTAAAATGACATATCGAGAGGATTGGCGAATGAAAGTGCGACATTGGTTATTTGATAGATCAGGAGGAAGGGTATTGTCACGAAGGTATGTGAAGATGGAACCATATAACTGGGACTCGGGGCCGACAACACATATCATCTCAATAGGCATGATCTCATATGAAGGAACCAAAAGATTATCCACCAAGAACTCATAGCAGGCCTCGTTTGGAGGTAGATCGATCAGGGAAGCAATTGTAGCCATGGCATCTGCGGCGCGATTCTGCTCTCTTGGTATCTGCTCAAAGTCTATGTTTGTGAAGTGTATTTTCAGGTCATCCACCATTTGTTTATAAGGCATTAATTTTTCATCTTTTGTTTAGTAATCATTAGTTGTTTGACGGATGACAAGTTGAGAGTCCCCAAAAACACAAAGTTCCTGGATCTTCCACTGAACTGCAATTTGTAATCCTGTTGTTAATGCCTCATATTCCACTATATTGTTAGTGCAAAGAAATGATAAGCGGTATGATTTTGGTATAGAATCCCCTTGAGGAGTTATAAAGAGGATGCCAGCTCCTGCCCCATGCTGTGTGTATGAGCCGTCAAAGTACAGTTGCCATGGCTTTGCATGTGACATTGTTAAAATGGATTCATCTGAAAATTTTGAACTTAGAGGAACATCATCTATCATGGGGGCATCTGCTAATTGATCTGCGATGGCTTGTCCTTTTATTGCTTTTCTGTCCACATATTCGGTGTCGAATTCACTCAGGATCATTACCCATTTGGCTAGTCGTCCAGTAAGTGTTGCTTTATTGAGAAGGTATTTCAATGGGTCTATCTTTGCAACCAACTTAGTCTTATGAGTGAGCATGTAATGTCATAAAATCTACGAAGCAAAGACCACGGCGAGACATGCACACTCAATTGGTGTGTAGTTTAGCTCATATCCTACCAATGTGCGACTGATATAGTATACTATTTTTTCTTTGCCCTCAGCAATTTGTTGTGCTAAGAGTGCCTCCAGTGCTGTTGAAGTAGCTGATATGTATAGTAACAGAGGTTGATATGGAACTGGTGGCATCAGAACTGGCGGATTTAGAAGATAATCTTTGAGCGTCTGGAAAGCCTGTTGGCAGTTATCATCCCATTTGAATTTGATGTTTTTATGTAGCAGGTGTTGAAAAGGATTACACTTATCTGCAAGTTGTGCTATGAATCTTCGTATGGACCGGAGTCTGCCTTGTAAGGATCGAAGTTGACTGATATTTCTTGGTGGTTGCATCTCCAAGATGGCTTTGACTTTTGTTGGATTAGCTTCGATTCCTCTTTTGGATACAATGAATTCTAGGAGCTTCCCGGAGGTTACTCCAAAGACACATTTCTTGGGGTTTAATCTTATTTTGTATTTTTCCAACCGATCAAAGACGACTGAAAGTATGTCCAAATGTGTATTTCTGTCTATTGATTTGCCTAAGAGGTCGTCGACATAATCTTCCACGGTTATGTGCACGAGATCATGAAAGATAGTAGTCATGGCTCTTTGATATGTGGCACCTGCATTTTTTAGCCCAAAGGGCATGACATTCCAGTAGAAAGTTCCCCAAGGACAAGTGAATGATTTTTTGTGTTGATCCTTTGGCGTGATCCTTATTTGATTATAACCAGAGAATCCATCCATTAATGATAACATTTCATGACCTGCTGTGAGATCAACAATCAAGTCAATATTTGGTAATGGGAAGTCATCCTTTGGACAAGCTTTGTTGATGTGTCTGAAATCTATACATATTCTGATGCTGTGATCTGGTTTACTGATAGGCACCAAGTTAGAGATCCATTCAGGATAATCAATTGGGTGTATGAATCCGACATCCAATAATTTCTCAAGTTCTGCTTTGACTAGTGATGCCACTTGTGGATGCATTTTTCTTAATTTCTGTTTTACTGGTTTTGCCCCCGGTTTGACTGTCAAATGATGCATTACCAAATCCGATCCAATCCAGGCATATCAGCGTATGATTAAGCAAAGTTAATTTGTCGTTCTTTGAAGAAACTTATGAAATTTGACTTTTTTGACTCTGTCAACGATTGAGCCAAGAATATTTTGTGTGGAACCTCTTCTGTACCAATGTTTGTTTTGATAGTCTCCTCTACCAACATTGATGACTTTTCCTCATATGATGCTGGGAGAATGTCGAGCCTTCCATCTTCAGGTGCCTTAGAGAGGTTTTTGCCCTTAGATACGTACTTTCTTTTTACTTTTTTGGAGTCAGATAGCCCCACAGTGTGGTTTTCGCCATAAGACCCTTGATTTGTTCTTGTTTTCACATTTTTGCGACTGGAAGGTCCGACACCCTCACCAAAATATGCCACACTGTTGAGTTCTATAGTGTATCCAGCCTTATTATCCCCAGGAGGAAGATCATCTCGTATGCCCAGATAGTCAATAAAAGCTTCATCATTTTGGAATGTGTCAAACTGCGCAGGTCCTTCATGATCCCAGTCAATGAGTTGGTGGTGAACAAGGGGAAGGCTTTCAATGTCTTCGAAGTTAGTGGGGCTAAGAGTGAAGATGTAGTTATATTCGGGTATGTCAAGGTAATTATCGAGGTCATCGATGGCAGTCTCCTCATCAGTCTCGATCGCGAGCGAATCCAAATTATCATCACTAGTAGCACATTTTGGGATAGGGGTTCTCATCCTATGTGATTTCAACTTAGGACCTTGAGACAAGGACTGTGTGGAATCCTCATGGGTTATTTCTTGACCAACTCTGAACTTGTTATAGAATTCCTCTTCTTCTGTGGGTTCATCTAGCTCTTTGAATGTCTCGGTGAGTGCGTAGTCACTGGAGGATTTATCTGAGCCCCATTCCCATTCATTGGAGTCTGTGGAATAGCGATCCTCTTGTTGAATTTTGGCAGCTTTGATTTGTAAGGCTTCTTTTGTCCTTTGGGTGTGGACCTTGGAAGTCAGGAAACCAAGTCCTTTCGAGCGTTCCTTTTTGAAAGTCAATTCAGGTTGTAAAGGTTCAATGATGCCTTCCTTTCGTAACCCAAGAGGGCTTTTTCCATCATACCCGAAATTTTGTAGAATTTTGAAGCCTTTGCCATATTTCTCACATGGTAGACTGATGTGATCTTGTGTGTCATCTTCAATGTCTTTGTAAAGCATTTTGTATAAATTTTCCTCTTCCAGTTCACCCCATCTTTGAAAGGTAATACCCATTTGAGTATCATGATGGTTACTTGCTTGTTAGGATGTGGTCTTCCATATTCTTTTGGAGAACTCATGACTTGTCGTAAGTACATGGTCTGATTTAAAGTGTATTCCCCCATGCCCTTGTCTTGAAACTTGCCTTTGAGCTCACCTTGTTTTGATGTTGAAGGTTTTAATGACTCAGGATCAATGTATGCCGAAGAAGGAACAGCTTCGTGATTACTGGGAATGATGGTCTCAGTCTTTGATCTCAGGTTATCGTAGTATATGAACGGATTAGGATCGTCGTTAACTGTTACCTCCACTCCATTGTGAGGAAACTTAATGCATTGGTGATATGTGGATGGGACTGCCCTCATTTCATGAATCCAAGGACGTCCTAGCAATATGTTATAAGTGAGATCTAGATCCAAGACTTGACAAACCACATCCTTTGTAACTGGCCCAATTCTAAGAGGTAAGGTGACTGTGCCCTTGGATGAACGCTCTTCATCATCATATGCCTTGATGGTGATTTGATTTGTAGAATTCACAGCTTTATCAGAATATCCCAATTGTTTAATAGTGCTCAATGTACAAATGTTTAGACCTGCTCCTCCATCTTTCAGGACTCGTTTTATTCGATGTTTGTGTATGAAGGCTTCAACGTGTAGCGGTGCATTACATGGCTGACTTACGGAGGCGTCATCGGCTTCTGTGAATGTAAGTGAATGTGGAACGGAAAGGTATCCCACCATGGCTTGAAACTGGTCCATGTTTAGATCAGTAGGAATGACAGTATCTCTTAAGATTTTGTCAAGAATGGCTTTATGAGCGGGGGATATGCGTAATAGCTCAAGGATGGAGATTAGCACGGGTGTCTTCCCTAACTGTTCTACAAGGTCATATTCAGGTTTGGTTGATGAAGAAGCAGTGTTTTTAGTTGGAGCACCTTGCAAAGTGATTTTACCTCGATGGGTTGTGACATTACATTCAGAGTTAGGTTCCGAAGAAGATCCAACACCTTTTAGGACAATCTTGGGTCTCCGGGTAGAATTCTCAGACATTTTGTCCTTGATGATAATGGTAGAGACATAGTTGTCCGTTGAGATGTGATTGATAGTTGAATCATAGTTATAGGTTGCTCTGGTATAGTTTGTTTGGTCATCTGTGGCTTTAGCTTTTCCCTTGTCATGTTTTGGGAATGGTTCGATAAACATTTCATGTTCTTGATTGGATGAGTGCCCTTCAATCTCAATGTCACCCCTATCAATGAGATACTGTATGATGTTCTTCAATCGATGATAATTTCCTGTCTTATGACCCTTGCTCTTATGAAATTCACAATACTCATCATCATTCCACCAATTTGGTTTGACCTTTGGTTCATATGGAGGAAAATCTGGAACTGTGATTACCTTGTTTGCCACTAGCTTTTTGAAAACTGACTCAAGTGGTTCTCCCAATGGAGTGTACTTCCTTCGTGATATAGAAGTTGTTTGAGTATTTACTTGATTGTTTGTAGAACTTGATCTCGAAAAGATGAATTTGGGTCGCACTGTGTTGGCGTCAACAACACCATCATTGACTATGTTCTTGTTTTTATTCCAAAATCTTGGTTTGTCTTTTCCTTTGTAGTCATCTTTGTTTTCCTTGAATATCTTAACGACTCCTTGTTCAATTAGGACTTTCTCTGTTGCTAAGCCTTTTTCAATGACATCCTTGAAGGTGGACAAACAAGCTTTCCTTAGATCATAGCCAATCTCTTTGTTAACATTTTGGGTGAACATTTCTACCATTTGTTTTTGTGGAATTTCATAAGAGCATCTGCTAGCTAGATTCCTCCATCTTTGTAAAAATGATGAAAAAGAATCTCCATCTTTTTGATTGGTGTTGCACAAAGTAGTGACTGATATGTCTGTCTCTATGCTGTAGGAGAAATGTTGAATAAATGTCTCTGCTAGATCACCCCATGACTTAATACCAGGTGGGAGTTGGGAGAACCATTCCATAGCTTGATCACCCAGGCTTTGTGGGAATAATCTCATCAAATATGTCTCTTCTGCTGCTACCTCAATGCAAGTTGTGAAAAACTATCTTATGTGTGCCTTAGGATCCCCTTTTCCTCTATACTTATCAAACTTAGGCATCACAAAGTGTGTAGGAAATGGAGGCATTGGAATGCTTTTGTCAAATGGATAGGGACATATGTCTCTCATTGTGTAAGTTGGCTTTGGTGTATTTATATGCTCCATTTTCTTTTGTAAGTCCCTGATTTGTTGCTCCAAATTGCTCTTAGGTGGAGATCGACTTTTTGGACCATATCCCATGCTTGAGGCACCAATTGGAGGAGGAGCATGTTGCATATATGGATGATATTGATCATACACATGTTCATATGGAGGAGGTCTATAATGATGTTGCATATATGGACCACTTGGTATAGATTCATGTTGAGGAATGCCATATCTATTTTGTCCATGTATACCATACTCTACAGGCATGTCATATTCTAATGTGTTGCCCCCAAATTTGACACGGGGTTTCCTTGTGTCCAAATTTTGAGCATGTCTTTGAATATCCAATTGCTTTGGTGGTTGATCCTTAGCATTGGTATGTGATTGAGCATATTTGTCTGCATAAGACTTCCATAATGGTCTGTGAAGGTGAGTATCATATGCTTGACCATGTGTGTATGGGACCTTTGGTTTTTGAAACAAAGATGATGGTGATTCAGGTACCATATGTGGTCCTCTATTGCCTCCACTATTAGGCCTTCTTTGATCCATGTTGGAGTGAGTTTGTTGCAAAGGTCAATTTTCCATTATTTGAGACATGTCAAAATCATGAGGTATCTTGGCTCCACTTTGTGCCATCATTTGTAAGAAGTATTGTCTATCCCTCCTCATTATTTCCTCAACCAGTCGATTGAAGTGGGGATTCATAATGGATTCTTCCACATCTACTGAATGTACAAAAAAGTTGTCCATATTGTCATTATGTGTAGCATTGTTGTTTGTAGTGTCCATGTTCTCAACATTTGGAATGTTTCTATAGGCATCCATGTCAGGTAATGTAGTATGATCGGAATTGAAAAAGATATCATTATCATACTCATAAGAACTCATGTTTGCGGACTCTTGAGCCTCTTTAGTTTCTCTCCTAGATTTTTGAAGACGGGTTTCAACCATGAACTAGGTATTTACCAAGATGTGTGAGACTAGATGAAAATGGAAAAAGTACGGAAGACCAAGAGTTGGATGGAATGTAAATGAATCTGAGGTGTACTTGCAATGTCCAAAGTGTAAGACCAAGTATGTATGTAGTAGAGTAGGTGTGGCTTCCAAAGAGAGGATAGTTTCTCTTGATGAGGTAAGTTGACCTTTGCTCTAAGTAAGACCAAATGAGACCCAAAGGTAAGAAACCTTGATGAGGGACCACTTAGCAAAGTGTTGTTGTTGGTAGTGTGTTGACAAAGTATAGTGAGGACAAGCAAGTGACCTTTTGATTCAAGTTTAGACAATTGTGAATGTAAAGTGAGATGTGAAGCAATGATGGACTTTGTGAGATCCAAAGACAGGTTGAATGCTAAATGAAACCCTAGAGAAATGACCTAGGAAGCTCAGGAATTTTGAAACTGACTGTGGTTGTTTGCTGGACTATAAGAGTTTTTCAATTCTGAACACAGACGCGCCTGTATACTTCACAGATGCGATTTCCTGACATAAACGTGGCTCTGTCAACACAGACACGCTTCTGAGGTTTTTTTGCAAAGTGTAATGTTGATTCTGTAAACACAGACGCGTTTCTGCCCTTCACAGACGCGGTTATACAACACAGATGCTATTATGTCAGACGTAGACGCATTTCTGCAAAATTTGTGCAATTTTTTCCAATTTGTGAAGTCATTTTGTTGTGACCAAATCTGACTGTTTGACTATTTTTCGTGACAAGAGGACACAGTATTGATGAAGACCCAATGTTTGCAAGTGTTTAGACTCAAAATGACTCCAAGAAAAGTGTGTGGTTTTGATGTAAAAATGTTTTGCATATACTTGAAGACACAAAAGACACAATGTTTTGCTGTTTGGTCTTGAATGTTTTGAATGTTTAAAATAAGTCAAGCACAATTCTTATGGCTGGCCAAGACAATAGTTGTTGATCCCACATGGGGTTTTACCCCCGAGGCTACGCTATTCAGAGCGGATACTTAGATGCTTGACCTCACTGGCTCCACCCTCGGCACTCACTTCTCGGGTCAACCAAGCATCAGTCCCCACGAAAACTCCCCGTGGCGAACTTTGTATCTCTACTAAGAACCGTATGTGTGTGGGCCGCTACCAGAAGTCCGACCTCCTGCCCCAACAACTAGAAGGATTTGGGCTTCTAAAACAAAAAGGTGCTAGTAAGGGCATCCGCTCGTGTGACCATACATGCGACACTTTCAGCTCTGTATATACAGAAGGCTCCCAACCGGTAGGGGTTACGCCCTACAACTGATCAAATAAATTTGATCAAACGGGTTTATGGGGAGACATAGTGTCGGTATGAACTAATCAGCACACGTTATCCATAGTTTTCACCATGAATACAGTTGTTTATAGTGGTTCGGAAGAGGTGGGTTTTCCTCGCTACCACTTGGGTCGTTCTCTTCTCACTAGTAGTCCTAATGACCACACGGGAAGACAGACCCTCTAAAGATTAAACAAAAAGAGTCTATTGCTCAAGACACAAAAGACAATGATCCAATTTTAGTGCACCAATTGAAGTGTTTGCTAGTCTATGAAAACAAAGCATACAATAAAAATCCAAAAACCCTTGCCAAGGACCTACAACAAAGAGTTGTTAGTAGTTTGAATTGTTTCAAATAATCACCCCTTCCTGCAAGCACACAAGTTAGGTAAATTTTAAATCCAAAAGACTTTGTGAAAATAGGGGCCTTCAACCAAACGATTTTGCTTTCAAGACAAGCTGCACCAATTTCGTTAGCTAGATCTGAAAATTTTAGCACAAAATAAACTAGATCTGAAACCCTAAATGCAAAATCCAAAACTGAATCAATAAACCCAAAATTTGAAACCGATGAACACAGACGCGATTACCCTCAACACAGACGCGACTTCTTGATGCAGACGCGGTTCTATGAGACACAGACGCGATTCCAGAATGTAGACGCGACTTTTGGACATACACGCAGCTAAAAATACCACAGACACAACTTAATAACATAAACGCGATTCCCAGAACTTGCAAAATAGAATACTGCCAATAACACAGACCCGATTCTAGATGTCGCAGATGTGCCGGAAAATAAAAAACGCGATCCAAAAGTGCGCAGACGCGGGAATATCAAAATGCTGCCGAAAACGTCAGATCTGCAACTTCAAAACACAAAATCTGCAACAAGGATGTTAAATACAAAAGGGACAAGAGTCCCACCGGGCGTGCCAAAATGTATATGGTGAAAATGGATACTGTAGACACCCAAAATTGTCTAGTCTAATTAAATAAATATTTTATTTATTTAATTATTTAAGCTTAATTCTTCTATTAATTAAATAAATTTTTATTTATTTAATTAATTCATTTATCCTCTTCTAGCCTTATTTCTCATTTAAATAAATACATTTATTTATTTAAATTATCCTTTTCCTATATTAAATAAATATCTTATTTATTTAATTGATCCCACTTCTTCTATTAATTAAATAAATCTTTATTTATTTAATTCATTCATTAACCTTTTCTACCAATGACACATGTCATTCATTTCTTAATTCATACACTCCCTACCCTTTTCATTATTTTATTATTTCTTTTACCTACCCTCTGATCATAGCCGACCTTCTTTTACACCTCTCAATCTTATCCCTCCATTTTTTATTGTGTCTTCTATATAAGAAGATGCTTCCCTCATTATCAAACCCTAATCATCTTTTATGCAATTGACTACATTACGATCCTACTTGCAACCACATTCCGTTATTTGTTGAGCTCTTGTGCACATAAAATCTGAGAGCAAATACATCAAACAAGATCAATGGAGATAGGAAGAATGGAGATCCAAACCCTATTGGACATGTGATGGTATAATCTTTGTGATTTCGTTTGATTTGCATTGTCTTAGGTAATCTTCATATGTTGTAGTGGATCTTTGTTGTTGTTAGGCTAGGGTTTTGTGGTTGAATTCATTTAGCCTTTCAATATCATTATTATTGTTATCCATTTTCACCATAAACATTTTGGCACGCCTGGTGGGACTCTTGTCCCTTTTGCATTTAACATCCTTGTTGTAGATTTTGTATTTTGAAGTTGCAGATCTGAAGTTTTCGGCAGCATTTTGATATTCTCGCGTCTGCGCACTTTCGGATCGCGTTTTTGTTTTTCTGGCGGGTCTGTGACTTCTGGAATCACGTCTGTTATGGGCAGTATTTTATTTTGCAGGTTCCAGGAAAACGCGTTTGTGTTATTAAGTCGCATCTGCGGTGTTTTTAACCGCGTTTGTGTCCAGAAGTCGCGTATGCGTTATATAGTCGCGTTTGTGCCTCACAGAACAACGTCTGTGTTATGAAGTCGCGTCTGTGTTCAACAGTTTCAAATTTTGGGTTTTATTGATTCAGTTTTGACTTTTTGCATTTAGGGTTTCAGATCTGGTTTATTTTGAGCTAACATTTTCAGATCTAGCTAATGAAATTGGTGCAGCTTGTCTTGAAAGCAAAATCGTTTGGTTGAAGGCCCCTATTTTCACAAAGTCTTTTGGATTTAAAATCTACCTAACTTGTGTGTTTGCAGGAAGAGGTGATTATTTGAAACAATCCAAACTACTAACAACTCTTTGTTGCAAGTCCTTGGCAAGGGTTTTTAGATTTTTATTGTGTGCCTTGTTTTCATAGACTAGCAAACACTTCAATTGGTGCACTAAAATTGAATCATTGTTTTTTGTGTCTTGAGCAGTATGCTCTTTTTGTTTAATCTTTAGAGGGTCTGTCTTCCCGTGTGGTCATTAGGATTACTAGTGAGAAGAGAACGACCCAAGTGGTAGCGAGGAAAACCCACCTCTTCCGAACCACTATAAACAACTGTATTCATGGTGAAAACTATGAATAACGTGTGTTGATTAGTTCATACCGACACTATGTCTCCCCACAAACTCGTTTGATCAAATTTATTTGATCAGTTGTAGGGCGTAACCCTTACCAGCTGGGAGCCTTCTGTATTTACAGAGCTGGAAGTGCCGCATGTATGGCCACATGAGCAGATGCCCTTACTAGCACCTTTTTTATTTTAGAAGCCCAAATCCTTCTAGTTGTTGGGGCAGGAGGTCAGACCTTTGGTAGCGGCCCACACACATACGATTCTTAGTAGAGATAAAAAGTTTGCCACGGGGAGTTTTCGTGGGGACTGATGCTTGGCTGACCTGAAAAGTGAGTGCCGAGGGTGGAGCCAGTGAGGTCAAGCATCTAAGTATCTGCTCTGAATAGCGTAGCCTCGGAGGTAAAACCCCATGTGGGATCAACAACTATTGTCTTGGCCAACCATAAGAATTGTGCTTGACTTATTTTAAACATTCAAGACCAAACAACAAAACATTGTGTCTTTTGTGTCTTCAAGTGTATGCAAAATATTTTTATATCAAACAACACACTTTTCTTGGAGTCATTTTGAGTCTAGACACTTGCAAACATTGGGTCTTCATCAACACTATGTCCTCTTGTCACGAAAAACAATCAAATAGTCAGATTTGGTCACAACAAAAACGATTTCACATATTGGAAAAAATTGCACAAATTTCGTAGAAACGCATGTGTCTGACATGATAGCGTCTGTGTTGTGTAACCACGTCTGTGAAGGGTAGAAACGCGTCTGTGTTTCCAAAATCAACAGTGCATTTTACAAAAATATCAGAAGCGCGTCTGTGTTAAACAGAACCATGTTTGTGTCAGGAAATCGCGTCTGTGAAGTATACAGGCGCATCTACATTCAGAATTGGAAAAATTTTACAGTTCAGCAAACAAGAGCAATCAATTTAAGAAATCTTGAGCTTCCTAAGTCATTTCTCCAGGGAGTCATTTAGCATTCAACCTGTCTTTGGGTCTCACAAAGTCCATCATTGCTTTACACCTCACATTGCATTCACATTTGTCTAAACTTGAGTCAAAAGGTCACTTGCTTGTCCTCATCATACTTTGTCAACACACTACATACAACAACACTTTGCTAAGTGGTTCCTCATCAAGGTCCATCACCTTTGGGTCTCATTTGGTCTTATTTAGAGTCAAGGTCAACATACCTCATCAAGAGACACTATCTTCTCTTTGGAAGTCACACCTACTCTATTACATACATACTTGGTCTTACACTTTGGACATTGCAAGTACACTTCAGATTCATTTACATTCCACCCAACTCTTAGTCTTCCATACTTTTTCCATTTTCATCTAGTCTCACACATCTCGATCAATACCTAGTTCATGGTTGAAACCCGTCTTCAAAAATCTAGGAGAGAAACTAAAGAGGCTCAAGAGTCCACAAACATGAGTTCTTATGAGTATGACAATGATCTCTTTTTCAATTCTGATCATACTACATTACCTGACATGGATGCCTATAGAAACATTCCAAATGTTGAGAACATGGACACTACAAACAACAATGCTACACATAATGACAATATGGACAATTTTTCCGTACATTCAACAGATGTGGAAGAATCCATTATGAATCCCCATTTCAATCGATTGGTTGAGGAAATAATGAGGAGGGATAGACAATACTTCTTACAAATGATGACACAAAGTGGAGCCAAGATACCTCATGATTTTGACATGTCTCAAATAATGGAAAATCGACCTTTGCAACAAACTCACTACAACATGGATCAAAGGAGGCCTAATAGTGGAGGAAATAGAGGACCACATATGGTGCTTGAATCACCATCAGCTTTGTTTCAAAAATCAGAGGTTCCACATACACATGGTCAAGCATATGATACTCACCTTCGCAGACCATTATGGAAGTCTTATGCAGAAAAATATGCTCAATCACATACCAATGCTAAGGATCAACCACCAAAGCAATTGGATATTCAAAGGCATGCTCAAAATTTGGACACAAGGAAACCCCGTGTCAAATTCGGGGGCAACACATTGGAACATGACTATAAAGCGGAAAAATCGAACCCTAGTTGTTCTCCCCTCCCCAACTCCAAGGAGAGAGAAGGGAAAGTCACTAGGGTTGATGGTTTTCACTTAGGAGAGACTTTACATTCAAAAGAGGGGATGAAACCCACAAGATCCAATCCCACACAATGCAAGATTGGATTCTAAATGAGTTTCAAAGGTTGCGACATCAAGGATACCCTCTTTTGTAAAGAATGTAGATAGAAAGATTGAACTAGGAATGCATGTAAAGTAGGAAAGATTCACTTATAAATAGAGATAGGGATACGGGATGAAGCTGCGGACCTCGAATTAGCAGTAAAATGTCGAGACGGTGCTGTTCTGCAAATTTGAGCGAAAGTTGACAGGACGATGGCGCCCGACGTGCACACGGTCCTCCGAAAAATCTGCGAAACGAAGGGGGATCTGTTCGTCTCTGCACAAGGATTCTAGATCTTCAATTACAGCCGCATACCTGCAACCTACACACAAAAAAGAGAGGACGACTGGGGGGTTAGGGATGAGGGGTTTTCCTTTAGGTCAAACCCCGGTTTTTGAATTAACCAAGAAATGAGAATGTTGTAAATGTAAATGTTTGTAATGTAAACAAGTACTGATACCTTGTTGTAAGAATGTTTGAGGTGTAATGTATGTAGTATGTGATCTCCTCTTCAATGGTTGAATCCTTGTCTTGAATGCAACACTTAGCCTTGAATGGAGACTTAGAATGCTCAATTGCTTGAAGGAATGCTTGAATGCTTGAATGTTTGAATGTTTGAATATCACTTTCGCCTCTTGCTCTTGCTTATTTCCTTCCTCCCTTTCTAGGAGAGGAAAAGTAGTTTATATACTTGTCAATTAGGGCTGATAGACTGATTTTCCCGACCTTAGGCTGACCAGGAAACATTATTTCCCGAATTGCAAACTTAAAGACCCGATGCCCAAAAGAGACCGGGCCCAAAATAGGGCCAGGGACTAGGGCGCTGAGCGCCATGGTCCTGGGGGACCAGGGTGCTGGGCGCCCTAGTCCAGAAGGACCAGGGCGCTGGGCGCCATGGTCCCACCTCCCGAGACAGCAGGGTGCAAGGAGGGATCAGGCCAAGGTGCAGAAAAATGCAGTTTTTGGTGTTACAAGTAGGTTTCGGGGTCTCCATTCAGGTTCAACGTTGCGCCGCCATCGTGAAGACCCAAATGCAGTCGAAATTGCAAGTGTCGCAATTTTAGGACGCTACATTTAGCCCCCACTTTAGCGGGAGTATAAGCGTACGCTCATACTTCCAGTAAAGTACAAGGAAACAACATTGAGAGACTTTCACCACGTCAAGGAGGCAAGATACACCAAGCCCCAAGTGGACTAAGGATCTTACGACTTTGATTGACAAAGTAAAAGGGAAGATCACGAGGGAGAACCATGACTGTCAGTAGTAAGGTTCCCTCACTATGAGTCATGCAAGAAAGATATAAAAAATTTTCAAGGCAAAGCTAAATTTGTCAAGAAATTTTCAAGTATCTTGAAAAGATATGAACGGGATGTATGCCCCCCTACGTTAAAGCGATCGTACATGCCTCACCGGGGGTGATTGCATTAAGGTAGTGATACATATAAGAAATGAGAAGGGAAAGGAGCACGTTATCAAAGGATTTAGCCCCCAAGTGTGAGATAAGCCCAAGGATAATAGACACAAAACACAAAGCACAAGGTGACTTCGCTTTCCCCGGGGTCAGTATGCTGTATGATAATTCATGTATATCATATGTATGTATGCATAATTGTTCTTCATTCCCAAATCAAGGAAGGTCACCTAGAAGAAGGGAACACATGTGTCTTTTGAGTCAACATGAGAGAGACCAAAAGAGATCTCAATGCTTTGCATCGTCCTCAAGTAGACAAAACTAAGGACAATGAATAGAAGAATGAGAATAACACATAGAAGAAGTAACAAAAGAGATCAAGAGAGGAGGAGAGAGTCTGCTATGCTAATGAACTAGTCTAGCACGTCATCTACCCCTCGATCTTGCTGATCAATATTTCGAGAAGGCAGGAAACACGCTAGAGGAGAAACATTCAACACAGCAGATGGAGCTATCACAAGATCCAAACAAGGGCTATGTTCATGTTCTGAGCCACGTTGTTCTTGTCTAGGAGCTAGGATAAGTGCTTTAGAAAATTCGTTAGATAAATGGTTATCAACATCAACATATTCATATTCACTATCAGAATGAACAGGAGTAACATTTTCATCATGAATAACATTTTCATCTATATCATCATCAAGATTTATAAAAATAGGATCCTTAACTCGCACAGAATCAAGACCATCATGCATCTTATGTTTAGGAGATTTCGGCTCAATCGTTGGATGAGGAGAAAATGGAATAATACTGGCTAAAGGTGTTTTTGGGGATTGCAAAGTTTGAGAAGTAGATGCCTGAGCTCTAAGACGACGCTTTTGTCGGCGTTCACGTGCAGAATGGTTTCGTCTAGTCTTAGTAGGAAGTTGAGAAGATTGAGGAGGAGGAATGCTCTCATCCTTTTCACTTGGGTGTTTAGGTTGTGGTCTCTTAGGCTGGGTAATAGGAGAAGAGGAAGGTCTCTTCTCTCCATAAGAGGAAGGAGGAGGAACTGCTCCATATAAAGGAGGAATATTTCGTTTAGGAAGGAGACCAAGTCCATCATGACGAGGAGGTATAGGTCTACTTTTAGGAAGTTTATTAGATATAGGCATAGTCACATTCATAGGAATGGGTTGGGAATCTTCTTGAGGAAAGACATTAGTTTTATCTTTCAAAGAAAGAACTTCCTTCTCAAGAACGATAGGAATGTCAAGTTTGGGTGTTCTAGGTTCACTTAGAGATAAGATCATATCTTTCTTCCACTTTTGATAAGATTTGAAAAGATGATCACTTCGCGGAGGAAGAGATTGGATTTGTTTAGGCCAAAAATAATCAATAGGAATGCTAGAAGTTCTTTCAGCTGGTTTAAAGAGACTATGATTGACAGTAACAACTTCACCATTATGGGGAAATTTCAAACACTTGTGAATAGGAGAAGCAATAGCTTTCATGGAAGATAGCCAAGGATAGCCTAGCTTCACACAAAATTGTTCGGACGATGGAATAATAGCAAAGTCCACATCAAGGGATTTGTTATGGACCTCAATAGGTAATGTACTAGAACCAATTGCAGGAGAAGAAAATGCATCAAATAATTTCACAACCACATTTATTTCGTCATAGATCACTTGATTCAATTGCAAAGTAAAAAGAAATTCTTCAGTAATGATATGAACCATTCAAGAAGGATCAATAAGCACTCCACGACAAGGGGTATTCTTGACTTTTGCAACTATATATAAAGGACTATCAGGTGCCCTGATAGTTTCACTGGAATCAAATGTGATGGAAGGTTCTTTAGGGATTTTCTACTGCTCTACAAAGTTAATCACATTCGGAGTCATAGACACAAGATCATCAGGTGAGACAGAGGAATCATTAGTATCAATCGCATTAGAGGTATGAGAAGGTAATGGATCAGTAAAAGTCTGAAGATTTTGGTTAGGAGGAGCTACAGATGTGTTGCCTTTATCATTCACACCAGAAACAGAGATAGTATTATTATCAATCAAATCTTGAATTTTACCCTTTAAAGCAAAACATTTTTCAGTATCATGCCCAGGATGACGATGAAATTGACAAAAAGATTTGTTATCAAAATAGGGTGAGTTAATCTTTGCAGGATCTATTTGCTTTATAGGAGGAAGAGTAAGCACATTTTGTTCCAATAACTTATTCATAATACTATGCAATGATTCATTCAAAGGAGTAAACTTTCTTTCTTTCTTGAAAAACTTAGAAATAGGAGGCACACCTGATGCCGCATTCACATTGTTGTTGATGATGTTTTCATTGAATTTAATGGACTCTCTGTTCGGTTTAAACTTCCCAAATGGTTGTTGACTACTATCACCCTTATCACTCGGAGCCATAGGATTTGCTTGTTCCATTTGACTCACAGTCAGTTGATAATTGTGAAGAGTTGCGCACAACTGTTGGAAAGAAGTAAACTCAGAAAACATAAGTTTTTCTCTAATATCTTTTTGTAAATTAGAAATAAAGATTCTTTGAATATCATTGTCAGGTACTGGAAAGGAAATTTGAGCATACAAATGCTTATATCTACCAATGAAATCAGTCACTTTTTCTTTAACACCTTGTTTACAATGCATTAAATCAATCAAAGTAACTTTAGGACTTATATTGTTTTGAAATTGTTGAATAAAAGCATTTGCAAGTTGTTCAAAAGAAGTAATAGAATAAGAAGGCAACGAGCAATACCATTGTAGGGCTTTATCTCTTAATGTTCTAGTAAACAGTTTTGCAAGCAACCTTTGGTCATAAGCAAAATCAGTGCATATTGTTTGAAAGGTCTTAACATGTGTTAGAGGATCACCCTTACCATTATAAAGCTCCAAATGCGGAATCTCAACATGTTTAGGGGGGATAGCTCGAACAATGTCAAGAGAAAGTGGGCTCGCAACATCAAATGTGGGCACACTAAACTTAGATTGATTCATAGAGGCAATTTGTTGCTGTAAAGAAGAGATAGTTTGTGCAAGATTGTTAATGGTCGCTTCAGTTGAAGAGTTCATATTAGACGTGTTAGATTGTGATGGAGGTATTATGTTATTGAAAGAAGGTATTGATTGAGATTAAGGTGGTGGGACACTATGATAGTTAGTCATAGGAGATGATTGGAAAGGAGGAACACTACAAGGAGGAATGGAATGATTAAACGAATTGCCCCCTTGTGTCATGTTCATTTGTGGAGATGGAATAGGGACACTCATTGAAGGAATGAATGAAGAAGTTGGATTGAATGAAGGAAGAGGGTTGATTGAAGAAGAGGGATTGCCCCCATGACTGGTGATCATAGGAGGAATGTCTTGTATTGAAGTAGGTATACTAGCAATAGGAGTTGTCAAAGGAAGAGAATGATTAACTTGAGTAGGAGGTTGTGTATAACCTAAGGTTTCGGCACAACTTTTCATAGGCATCACATTTGAATCCACAATGTGTGCAATACCACGCAAAATATCAATTCCATTCTTATCACTTTGAACCATACGTTTTAGACCCTCAATTAATGAAAGAGCTTCACTATCGGGGTATTCTTGAGACATCCATTGTCGAAAATCATCAAATTGGTTATCCAATTTCGAAAGTTGTTCTACAGAAACCTCATGGAGAGCTTCTTCATCATTAAGAGGATTAGAGGAATTACCCATGTCCTCGTTAAAAAGGCCATTCAAATTAGGTTCCATCTCCTCGGTAATTACACCTTGGAAAGACTTAATTCTAAGGCTTCGTCTAATGGGAATAGTGTAAGTAGGGCTTATTGTTGTAAAACTCATGCACTAAAGAGAGAGAGAAGATTTTGAATTTTAGAGGTAGCAAATTTCAATAAAATTAGCCAATCTCCTAGATTTAAGCTGTTAAATGCAATCAGGACAATCTCCCAAAATTTCGGAAAAAATGTCCGGTACCGTGGCGAATGGAGTGCACACGGTCCTCGCAACTTTTTTCAAAATTTTCAGGGATGAAAGTTATGATGATTTTAAAGCTAATCTGAAAAAATTGAGTGATTTTACGATCTGTAGATAGGCCAAATTAAAGTTGCAATCTCAAAATTGAACCCTACCAAGATTGTTGAAAAATGTAAAATTTGAATCTTGAAAAAGAGGGGGAAACTGAAATTTTGAATTTTATGATTTTAGAGGGAATACTAAAAGCAATGCAAGTTTTGAAATTTAAAAGATGACTCGATTTCACGCAAAATTCAATTTTGAAAGTGGAAATCAAAGTTGTTGCAATTAAACACTTAATTTCGAAAGTCACAAACTGCAAAAATTTGAATAAAGCACTGAAATTTCGAATGAATGCTAACACACTTTTCAGATTTAGGACAGTAAGAAACACAATTTTGATATGAATTTCAATTTCAACAATTTTTTGAATGATTAGAAGCCTCAATCCAAGCAATCGCTAGACCAACTTTGACTTTACTTTTGAAAGTGTTAAAATTGATAAAATCGGCCAAAATTCTGGATTTTAGCAGAAAAATACAGTAAGATCTAGCTCCCGAAATTTTGGAAAAAATGTCGGGGACGATGGTGCTCGGGGTGCACACGGTCCTCGCAACTTTTTTCCAAATTTTCAGGGATGAGAGATATTGTGATTTTATTGCGGAATCCAAAGTTACAGCCGATTTGGAAGTGTTTTGATTAGTGAAATTATCAGTCAAAGGTTGAATCAAGAAGGTTTTAAAAATTAGGGTTTTGGCATTTAACCACTTAATTTTCAGAATTAAAGCACAAATATGAATTGACAATTTGCAATAGAAGGGTAGATCTGAAACAAGCATTAACAATTAAACATTTCACAAGTTTAATTACTTAAAAAGAAAATTTTAGGGTTTTTATGCAATCAACCTCTAAAATTTGCAAAAGATCAAACATGGAAATATAATTAGGAAAGCAAAATTTTTCAGATCTAACCATGAATAATCAGAATGAGGATGTTCACGTCGGGTTCACCAAAATGTAAAGTGGAAAAATCGAACCCTAGTTGTTCTCCCCTCCCCAACTCCAAGGAGAGAGAAGGGAGAGTCACTAGGGTTGATGGTTTTCACTTAGGAGAGACTTTACATTCAAAAGAGGGGTTGAAACCCACAAGATCCAATCCCACACAATGCAAGATTGGATTCTAAATGAGTTTCAAAGGTTGTGACATCAAGGATACCCTCTTTTGTAAAGAATGTAGATAGAAAGATTGAACTAGGAATGCATGTAAAGTAGGAAAGATTCACTTATAAACAGAGATAGGGATACGGGATGAAGCTGCGGACCTGGAATTAGTAGTAAAATGTCGAGACGGTGCTGTTCTGCAAATTTGAGCAAAATTTGATGGGACGATGGCGCCCGGCGTGCACACGGTCCTCCGAAAAATCTGCGAAACGAAGGGGGATCTGTTCATCTCTGCACAAGGATTCCAGATCTTCAATTATAGCCGCGTACCTGCAACCTACACATAGAAAACAGAGGACAATTGGGGGGTTAGGGATGAGGGGTTTGCCTTTAGGTCAAACCCCGATTTTGGAATTAACCAAGAAATGAGAATGTTGTAAATGTAAATGTTTGTAATGTAAACAAGTACTGATACCTTGTTGTAAGAATGTTTGAGGTGTAATGTATGTAGTATGTGATCTCCTCTTCAATGGTTGAATCCTTGTCTTGAATGCAACACTTAGCCTTGAATGGAGACTTAGAATGCTCAATTGCTTGAAGGAATGCTTGAATGCTTGAATGTTTGAATGTTTGAATATCACTTTCGCCTCTTGCTCTTGCTTATTTCCTTCCTCCCTTTCTAGGAGAGGAAAAGTAGTTTATATACTTGTCAATTAGGGCTGATAGACTGATTTTCCCGACCTTAGGCTGACCAGGAAACATTATTTCCCGAATTGCAAACTTAAAGACCCGATGCCCAAAAGAGACCGGGCCCAAAATAGGGCCAGGGACTAGGGCGCTGAGCGCCATGGTCCTGGGGGACCAGGGTGCTGGGCGCCCTAGTCCAGAAGGACCAGGGCGCTGGGCGCCATGGTCCCACCTCCCGAGACAGCAGGGTGCAAGGAGGGATCAGGCCAAGGTGCAGAAAAATGCAGTTTTTGGTGTTACAAGCAGGTTTCGGGGTCTCCATTCAGGTTCAACGTTGTGCTGCCATCGTGAAGACCCAAATGCAGTTGAAATTGCAAGTGTCACAATTTTAGGATGCTACAATGACATGCCTGTAGAGTATGGTATACAGTCAGATTTGGTCACAACAAAACAACTTCACAGATTGGAAAAAATTGCAAAATATTTTCAAAAACGCGTCTGTGAAGGGCAGAAACGCGTATGTGTTTATAGAATCAACATTCCGCTTTGCAAAAAAAATCTCAGAGGCATGTCTGTGTTGAATAGAGCCACGTCTGTGTCAGGAAACTGCATCTGTGAAGTATACAGGCGCGTCGGTGTTCAGAATTGAAAAACTGTTACAGTCCAGCAAACAAACACGGTCAGTTTCGAAATTCTTAAGCTTCCTAGGTCATTTCTCCAGAGTTTCATTTAGCAGTCAACCTGTCCTTGGGTCTCACAAAGTCTATCATTGCTTCACATTTCACTTTACATTCACATTTGTCTAAACTTGAGTCAAAAGGTCACTTGCTTGTCCTCATCATACTTTGTCAACACGCTACCTACAACAACACTTTGCTAAGTGGTCCCTCATCAAGGTTTCTTACCTTTGGGTCTCATTTGGTCTTACATAGAGTCAAGGTCAATTTACCTCATCAAGAGAAACTATCCTCTCTTTGGAAGTCACACCTACTCTACTACATACATACTTGGTCTTACACTTTGGACATTGCAAGTACATCTCAGATTCATTTGCATTCCATTCAACTCTTAGTCTTCCATACTTTTTCCATTTTCATCTAGTCTCACACATCTCGGTCAATACCTAGTTCATGGTTGAAACCCGTCTTCAAAAATCTAGGAGAGAAACTAAAGAGACTCAAGAGTCCGCAAACATGAGTTCTTATGAGTATGAGAATGATATCATTTTCAATTCTGATCATACTACATTACTTGACATGGATGCCTATAGAAACATTCCAAATGTTGAGAACATGGACACTACAAACAACAATGCTACACATAATGACAATATGGACAACTTTTCTGTACATTCAGCAGATGTGGAAGAATCCAATATGAAACCCCACTTCAATCGACTGGTTGAGGAAATAATGAGGAGGGATAGACAATACTTCTTACAAATGATGGCACAAAGTGGAGCCAAGATACCTCATGATTTTGACATGTCTCAAATAATGGAAAATCAACCTTTGCAACAAACTCACTACAACATGGATCAAAGGAGGCCTAATAGTGGAGGCAATAGAGGACCACATATGGTGCCTGAATCACCGTCATCTTTGTTTCAAAAACCAGAGGTCCCATACACACATGGTCAAGCATATAATACTCACCTTCGTAGACCATTATGGAAGTCTTATGCAGACAAATATGCTCAATCACATACCAATGCTAAGGATCAACCACCAAAGCAATTGGATATTCAAAGGCATGCTCAAAATTTGGACACAAGGAAACCCCGTGTCAAATTTGGGGGCAACACATTGGAACATGACATGCCTGTAGAGTATGGTATACATGCACAAAATAGATATGGTGTTCCTCAACATGAATCTATACCAAGTGGTACATATACACAGCATCACTATAGACCTCCTCCATATGAACATGTGTATGATCAATATCATCCATATATGCAACATGCTCCTCCTCCAATTGGTGCCTCAAGCATGGGATATGGTCCAAGAAGTCGATCTCCACCTAAGAGAAATTTGGAGCAACAAATTAGAGACTTACAAAAGAAAATGGAAGACATAAATACACCAAAGCCAACATACACAATGAGAGATATATGTCCTTATCCATTTGACAAAAGCATTCCAATGCCTCCTTTTCCTACACACTTTGTGACACCTAAATTTGATAAGTATAGAGGAAAAGGGGATCCTAAGACACACATAAGACAATTTTTCATAGCTTGCATTGAGGTAGCAGCAGAAGAGACATATTTGATGAGATTATTCCCACAAAGCTTAGGTGATCAAGCTATGGAATGGTTCTCCCAACTCCCACCTGGTATTAAGTCATGGGGTGATCTAGCAGATGCATTTATTCAACATTTCTCCTACAACATAGAGACAGACATATCAGTCACTACTTTGTGCAACACCAAGCAAAAAGATGGAAAGTCTTTTTCATCATTTTTACAAAGATGGAGGAATCTAGCTAGCAGATGCTCTTGTGAAATTCCACAAAAACAAATGGTAGAAATGTTCACCCAGAATGTCAACAAAGACATTAGCTATGATCTAAGGAAAGCTTGTTTGTCCACCTTCAAGGATGTCATTGAAAAAGGCTTAGCAATAGAGAAAGTCCTAATTGAACAAGGAGTCATTAAGATATTCAAGGAAAACAAAGATGACTTTAAAGGAAAAGACAAGCCGAGATTTTGGAATAAAAACAAGAACACAGTCAATGATGGTGTTGTTGACGCCAACACAGTGCGACCCAAATTCATCTTTTCACGATCAAGTTCTACAAATAATCAAGTGAATACTCAAACAACTTCCAAATCACGAAGGAAATACACTCCCTTGGGAGAACCAGTTGAGTCAGTTTTTAAGAAGCTAGTGGCAAACAAGGTAATCACAGTTCCAGATTTTCCTCCATATGAATGAAAGGTTAAACCAAATTGGTGGAATGATGATGAGTATTGTGAATTTCACAAGAGCAAGGGTCATAAGACAAGAAATTGTCATCGACTGAAGAACATCATAAAAGATCTCATTGATAGGGGTGATATTGAGATTGAGGGACATTCGTCTAATAAAAAACATGAGATGTTTAAGGAACCATTCCCAAAACATGACAAGGGAAAAGCTAAAGCCACAGATGACCAAACCAACTATACCAGAGCAACCTACAACTATGATTCAACCATCAATCACATCTTGATAGACAACTATGTTTCTACCATTATCATCAAGGTCAAAAACCCTGAGAATTCTACCCAAAGACCTAAGATTGTCCTAAAAGGTATTGGATCTTCTTCAGAACCAACCTCTGAATGTCATGTTACAACCCGTCAGGGTAAAATCACTTTGCAAGGTGCTCCAGCCAAAAACACTACTTCCTCATCAACCAAACCTGAATATGACCTTGTAGAATAGTTAGGGAAGACACCCGCGCTAATCTCCATCCTTGAGCTATTACGCATATCCCCCGCTCATAAAGCCATTCTTGACAAAATCTTAAGAGATACTGTCATTCCTACTGATCTGAACGTGGACCAGTTTCAAGCCATGGTGGGATACCTTTCCGTTCCACATTCACTTACATTCATAGAAGCCGATGACGCCTCTGCAAGTCAGCCACATAATGCATTGCTACACGTTGAAGCCTTCATACACAAACAGCGAATAAAAAGAGTCCTGATAGACGGAGGAGCAGGTCTAAACATTTGCACATTGAGAACTATTAAACAATTGGGATATTCTGATAAAGCCGTGAATTCTACAAATCAAATCACCATTAAGGCATATGATGACGAAGAGCGTTCATCCAAGGGCACAGTCACCTTACCTCTCAGAGTTGGGCCAGTTACAAAGGATGTGGTTTGTCAAGTCTTGGATCTAGATCTCACTTATAACATATTGCTAGGATGTCCTTGGATTCATGAAATGAGGGCAGTCCCATCCACATATCACCAATGCATTAAGTTTCCTCATAATGGAGTGGAAGTAACAGTTAACGACAATCCTAATCCATTCTTATACTGCAATAACCTGAGATCAAAGACTGAGACCATCATTCCCAGTAATCGTGAAGCTGTTCCTTCCTCGGCATACATTGATCCTGAGTCATTAAAACCCTCGACATCAAAAATAGGTGAGCTTAAAGGCAAGTTCCAAGATAAGGGCATGGGGGAATACACTTTAAATCAGACCATGTACTTACGACAAGTCATGAGTTCCCCAAAAGAATATGGAAGACCACATCCTAACAAGAAAGTATCCATCATGATACTAAAATGGGACCCTACTACCTTTCAGAGATGGGGTGAACTGGAAGAGGAAGATTTATACAAAATGCTTTACAAAGATAATGAAGATGACACACAAGATCACATCAGTCTACCATGCGAGAAATATGGCAAAGGCTTCAAAATTCTACAAAAATTTGGGTATGATGGAAAAAGCCCTCTTGGGTTATGAAAGGAAGGCATCATTGAACCTTTACAACCTGAATTGACTTTCAAAAAGGAACGCTCGAAAGGACTTGGTTTCTTAACTTCCAAGGTCCACACCCAAAGGACAGAAGAAGCCTTACAAATCAAAGCTGCCAAAATTCAACAAGAGGATCGCTATTCCACAGATTCCGATGAATGGGAATGGGGTTCCAATAAGTCTTCCAGTGACTACGAGCTCACCGAGATATTCAGAGAGCCAAATGAACCCACAAAAGAAGAGGAATTTTATAACAAGTTCAGAGTCGGTCAAGAAACAACCCATGAGGATTCCACACAGTCCTTGTCTCAAGGTTCTAGGTTGAAATCACATAGGATGAGAACACCTGTCCCAGAATGCGCTACTAGTGATGATAATTTGGATTCGTTCGCGATCGAGACTGATGAGGAGAGTGCCATCGATGACCTCGATAATTACCTTGACATACCCGAATATAACTGCATCTTCACTCTTAGCCCCGCTAACTTCGAAGATATTAACGACCTTCCCCTTGTTCACCACCAACTCATTGACTGGGATCATGAAGGGCCTGCACAGTTTGACACATTCCAAAATGATGAAGCTTTTATTGACTATCTTGGCATACGAGATGATCTTCCTCCTGGGGACCATAAAGTGGGATACACTATAGAACTGAACAATGTAGCATATTTTGGTGAGGGTGTCGGACCTTCCAGTCGCAAAAATGTGAAAATAAGAACAAATCAAGGGTCTTATGGCGAAAACCACACTGTGGCGCTGTCTGACCCCAAAAAAGTAAAAAGAATGGATGTATCTGAGGGCGAAAACCTCTCTGAGGCACCTGAAGATGGAAGGCTCGACATTCTCCCAGCATCATATGAGGAAAAGTCATCCATGTTGGTAGAGGAGAATATCAAAACAAACATTGGTACAAAAGAGGTTCCACACAACATATTCCTAGCTCAATCGTTGACAGAGTCAGAAAGGTCAAAATTCATAAGTTTCTTCAAAGAATGACAAATCAACTTTGCCTGGTCATACGCTGATATGCCTGGATTAGATCCGGATTTGGTAATGCATCATTTGACAGTCAAACCGACAGCAAAAACAGTGAAACAGAAATTAAGAAAAATGCATCCACAAGTGGCATTACTAGTCAAAGCGGAACTTGAGAAATTATTGGATGTCGGATTCATACGCCCAATTGATTATCCTGAATAGATCTTGAATTTGGTGCCTGTCAGTAAACTAGATCGCAGCATCATAATATGCACAGATTTCATAGACATCAACAAAGCTTGTCCAGAGGATGACTTCCCATTGCCAAATATTGACTTAATTGTTGATCTCACAGCAGGTCATGAAATGTTATCCTTAATGGATGGATTCTCTGGTTATAATCAAATAAAGATTGCACCCGAGGATCAACACAAAACATCATTCACTTGTTCTTGGGGAACTTTCTGCTAGAATGTCATGCCCTTCGGGCTAAAAAATGCAGGTGCTACATATCAAAGAGCCATGACTACTATCTTTCATGATCTCATGCACGTAACCGTGGAAGATTATGTTGACGACCTCTTGGGCAAATCACTAGACAAAAATACACATTTGGACATACTTTCAGTCGTCTTTGATCGGTTGGAAAAATACAAAGTAAGATTAAACCCCAAGAAATGTGTCTTTGGAGTAACCTCCGGGAAGCTCCTAGGATTCATTGTATCCAAAAGAGGAATTGAAGCTGATCCAGCAAAAGTCAAGGCCATCTTGGAGATGCAACCACCAAGAAATATCAGTCAACATCGGTCTTTACAAGGCAGACTCCAGTCCATCCGAAGATTCATAGCACAACTTGCAGATAAGTGTAATCCTTTTCAGCACCTGCTACATAAAAACATCAAATTCAAATGGGATGATAACTGTCAACAGGCTTTCCAAATGCTCAAAGATTATCTTCTAAATCCACAAATTCTGATGCCACCAGTTCCAGATCAACCTCTGTTACTATACATATCAGCTACTTCAACAACACTAGTCGCACTCTTAGCACAACAAATTGCTGAGGGCAAAGAAAAAGCAATATACTATATCAGTCGCACATTGGTAGGATATGAGCTAAATTACACACCAATTGAGCGTGCATGTCTCGCCGTGGTCTTTGCTTCACATAAATTACGACATTACATGCTCACTCATAAGACTAAGTTGGTTGCAAGGATCGATCCATTGAAATACCTTCTCAATAAAGCAACGTTTATTGGGCGACTGGCCAAATGGGTAATGATCCTGAGTGAATTCAACATCGAGTATGTGGATAGAAAAGCAATAAAAGGACAAGCCATCGTAGATCAATTAGCAGATGCTCCCATGATAGATGATGTTCCTCTAAGTTCAGAATTTCCAGATGAATCTATTTTGACAATGTCACATGCAAAGCCATGGCAACAATACTTCGACGACTCATACACACAGCATGGGGTAGGGGCCGACATCCTCTTTATAACTCCTCGAGGGGATTCTATACCAAAATCATACCGCTTATCATTTCCTTTCACTAACAATATAGCAGAATGTGAGTCTAGTGTGAACTGGGGCAATCCTTGTTTGTGACTATCTTATCTCCATGCAAATGGGTGCAATGACTTTCTAGGTCGAACATATGCCTCAATTGTCATAACATACTTGCCATAATAAAGCTCAATGATGATGACGCACAAGAAGCTCTTTCACTTTCATATCTTCTGTCTTTCAGCCCCCTTTCTTGATTGACTTCCATCGTCTTTCTCGAGTCCGCGTAGCCTGCTATCACATGACTGAGTATAATGACACACCAAAAACATTTGCATTTCATGTAGTTGCACCTACATTTCATACATACATATAGATATCACATCCTGCACACAACACCTGTTAGCACAATTTACATTTGCATTATCATATTCATTTGCATTACATACATTCACATTTGCATCATGCATACACATATAAAACATGAAAGAACAAAAATACTGCATTACATCATATAAATATTTGCATCCATAACATAAAACAAATATCACATAAGAACATCTCATCATATAGGTACACATGCATATAGCTGCTGCAAAGATGAATCATCTCATATATATATAAAGTGTCAAAATACATTGATGTCAAAACAATCATATGGCTATAAAGCACTCGCAGGTGTCTACATCATCATACAAAAATGGTATAATACTGATACATAGGGAGCCCTCTACGGCTATGATGAACTCCCTCCCTTGGAGCCGCCTAGCCTCGATGGAATCTGAGCCCCTGAAGAACCCACCCTAGGATCATCCCTCCTGTCTCCTCTATTTGGTGGTGGTGGAGGACCCATAACCCCACCACTCGATGCTTGTCTCCTCTGACTCCCTCCCGTAGTTGTCGCTGTACGCGACGGTCTATGGAAGCTCCTCGCCCGCTGATCCGCTGGCACTGCACCATAATAAAGATCCCGCCAGTAGGCAATCTCCTCCCCTGCCCGCAAGACATAGGCATATCCGGCCCCTGTGTCCTCTGCGGCTTGTCTCCCCGCCCTTAGTGCTATCTCAGCCTCTGTATAACGCTGAATAGCCTGATCCCACTCCCGCTCAATATCTCTAAGCCTCCTCCTGAGCTGATCCCTCTCCCTCTCCAACTCCTGGATCTCATCTGCCTGTCCCTGGCAGATCTCCCTCAGCTCTAGCAGCTCATCCTCCTCTGCATCAGCCCCCTTCGGCTCTGCCTATGGCTCCCCCTATACGAGTGCCTGCCCCTGTGCTTGTCCCTGTACCTGTCCCTGTATCTGTCCCTATCCCTATACTTGTATCTGTCTGGGACCCTATGCTGTTGGCACTTGTAGTGGCAATCCACCTACCCCTCACCACCTGAGCTTGCCTCTCCTCTCCACCCTCCCTCCGCGGTGCAAGCCTCCTCTCTCCAACTACTCCCCTCCTCCTTCGTCGGCCTCTACCCCCATCACCTCCAGCATCATCATCATCCCCACCACCATCTCCATCTAAGGCCTCTCCCAGATCCATCAGGCATGGGAATGGATGCTTCGCCTAGTATGTTGTATACTCGACATCCATGCCGACATCCTCAATCTCTGGCCACATGTCCCGGGGTAGGGGCATCATCTCTACCAGCTGTGTAACTGCCTGATCATATGATAGCAGGGGTCCAAACTGTGCTTGATCTCTCACAGTCCGTGCATACATGCTTGAACCCCGTGGCATCCATTGGATCCTGCCGAACTACCTGCCAACCCTGTCCACTAGCTGCCTCTCTAGCACATAAGGCGTCCGCCCAATCAGGTACCTGCTCCGGAAGGTGTAGGGAAGCTCAACCGCATCATCCTCCCACTACTCACAGCCTAGGTATGGTCTCCATATGACCATGTCAATATCATCTATCACTCACCGCCAATGCTCTAACCTGCCAATCCGTGGCTGCAATGTGATCATGTCGTATAAGTGAACAAAACTGCGTCCATGACCCCTGCCTCTGAAGTGTATCGACCTCGTCACTGGCAGATGCTCATAGGCCCACACCTACAACAATGTTACCCCGCAGCCCAATCCCACTGATCCGTGGTATACAAACTGATGCAGCTCATAGTATAGGTGTGCCAGTACACACGGTCCCCAGGCATATTTGGTGTGCTGTGTCACCAGTGTCTCCAATGCTCCTCCCTAGCCTATAGCCAACCCCCGTGTCGCCCTATCCGGACATAGGAACCCACTGATCACTCCTCCTATAACTGCCAGCAGCGCTAGCCTTGTAGCTGTCATAGTATCCCAAGCCACATGTCCAACCCTCATCTCTAGTCCTAGGTCCTGGAACACTCATCTCAGGGCCTCCCTGTCTCCATCTCGATCGTATGGGATCAGCTCCCCATCGATCGGTATCCGCAGGATCCTGTATACATCCTCAAGGGTGACTGTCATCTCACCCATCGGCAAATGAAATGTACATGTCTCGGAGTGCCATCTCTCCGCCAGCGCAGTCAACAGTCCCATGTTTGCCCGAAACTCAAGCACATACAGAACATGTCTTAATCCCATAGCCTCGATAGTAGCTCGCTCCTCGGCTATCAGCTCAAGTCGCAATCTCTGAGTAGATGGGAATCTCTCCCGTGACTCCAGCATAGGCAAATACTCCTGTAGTTAAGCAAATCAATCATGTCAGTCATAGTGGCATTCCCTGTTTATCACAAAATGCTACTTTTTATCTAAATGCATATGGCTATCTATCCTAGTGACACTCACTGTTCATCACAAAGTGTTGCTTCTATCCTAGTGGTACTCCCTGTTCATCACAAAGTACTACGTGTTTGACACTCCCTGTTCATCACAAAGTGCTACTCATATTTGCACTCACTGTTCATCACAAAGTGCTGCTCATATTTTGGTACTCCCTGTTCATCACAAAGTACTATATCTTGGTACTCACTGTTCATCACATAGTGCCTTGATCTATCCTAGTCTTCCCTAGAGGACCTGCTTGAGTGTATCCTCTCAGCAGCTTATCTAATCGACAGCATATGTTCATCACAGAACTGTCGATTTGACCTAGAAGACAAAAAATTCACATTTTTTAAACACAAACGCGCTTACCTGACATAAACGCGGCCGCATTTGACACAGACGCGGTTTCAAACGCAGACGCGCCTGACACAAACATAGACGCGCCTCGCGAGCATAGACGCGCTTGGCACCAACGCAGACGCGCCTAGACATTTTTGGGCTTTTTTTGGACCCTATTCTAAGCGTATTTATTTCCCTATCTACCATGCATTAATGACAATAATAAATGCGTCAAAGTACGAGGAGGTTTCGTGGTACTTACCGGCTCTCCTGCCTCTGCTGGCCTCTGAAATCGGTGAACACGGCCGAATTTGTGAACGAAGGCCATCGCTGTTGACTGCTTCTGCTCTATTTTCGCTCTGCACTTTGCTCTCGTGGATGTGTAGATGACAATGAGGATGTATTTCCCACGTGGTCTATCTTATAGACTGTCGTAGCCCTCGTTTCACGAGTCAGTCTTCATTATCCCGTGACTCTGTCACTTTATTCGGTCAATCCATTCTAGTCTTTCTTTCATATCGAGAGATTGTCTGCAATCTTTTCAAACATTTTCATCCAATCTCTCAAGGGGGCATATCATTTCCATCTTGGGGCAACTCTGTATCAGTTCATCTTATCTTCTTTGAAACAACGCGACAAGCCGCATTGTCTCAAAGAGGGGCAAAATGTAGACACCCAAAATTGTCCAATCTAATTAAATAAATATTTTATTTATTTAATTATCTAAGCTTAATTCTTCTATTAATTAAATAAATCTATATTTATTTAATTAATTCATTTATCCTCTTCTAGCCTTATTTCTCATTTAAATAAATACATTTATTTATTTAAATTATCATTTTCCTAAATTAAATAAATATCTTATTTATTTAATTGATCCCATTTCTTCTATTAATTAAATAAATCTTTATTTATTTAATTAATTCATTAACCTTTTCTACCAATGACACATGTCATTCATCTCTTAATTCATACACTACCTACCCCTTTCATTATTTTATTATTTCTTTTACCTACCCTCTGATCATAGCCGACCTCCTTTTACACCTCTCAATCTTATCCCTCCATTTCTTATTATGTCTTCTATATAAGAAGATGCTTCCCTCATTATCAAACCCTAATCATCTTTTATGCAATTGACTACATTACGATCCTACTTGCAACCACATTTCGTTCTTTGTTGAGCTCTTGTGCACATAAAATCTGAGAGCAAATACATCAAACAAGATCAATGGAGATAGGAAGAATGGAGATCCAAACCCTATTGGACATGTGATGGTATAATCTTTGTGATTTCGTTTGATTTGCATTGTCTTAGGTAATCTTCATATGTTATGGTGGATCTTTGTTGTTGTTAGGCTAGGGTTTTGTGGTTGAATTCATTTAGCCTTTCAATATCGTTATTATTGTTATCCATTTTCACCATAAACAGATACAATAATATTGAGAGACTAAATAGATTCAACCACAAAAACCCTAGCCTAACAACAACAAAGATCCACCATAACATATGAAGATTACCTAAGACAATGCAAATCAAATGAAATCACAAAGATTATACCATCACATGTCCAATAGGGTTTTGATCTCCATTCTTCCTATCTCCATTTATCTTGCTTGATATATTTGCTCTCAGATTTTATGTGCACAAGAGCTCAACAAAGAACGGATTGTGGTTGCAAGTAGGATCGTAATGTAGTCAAGTGCATAAAAGATGAGTAGGGTTTGATAATGAAGAAAGCATCTCCTTATATAGAAGACACTATATGAAATGGAGGGATAAGATTGAGAGGTGTAAAAGGAGGTCGGCTATGATTAGAGAGTAGGTAAAATAAATAATAAAATAATGAAAGGGGTAGGTAGTGTATGAATTAAGAGATGAATGACATGTGTCATGGGTAGAAAAGGTTAATGAATTAATTAAATAAATAAAGATTTATATAATCAATAGAAGAAGTGGGATCAATTAAATAAATAAGATATTTATTTAATTTAGGAAAAGGGTAATTTAAATAAATAAATGTATTTATTTAAATGAGAAATAAGGTTAGAAGAGGATAAATGAATTAATTAAATAAATAAAGATTTATATAATCAATAGAAGAAGTGGGATCAATTAAATAAATAAGATATTTATTTAATTTAGGAAAAGGGTAATTTAAATAAATAAATGTATTTATTTAAATGAGAAATAAGGCTAGAAGAGGATAAATGAATTAATTAAATAAATAAAGATTTATTTAATTAATAGAAGAATTAAGCTTAAATAATTAAATAAATAAAATATTTATTTAATTAAACATGTCAATTTTAGGTGTCTACAACAGATTTTGGGGGCGGATGAACTGCCAGATGATGAGTGTTTCTCGGCATCATAACCAAGATCATATGTGTGCGAAAGGTAATTGTAATAATAGCCGGGTTCATATGAACATGAGTCAAAATTGTGAAAGACTCTTTACAAGGGGAAACCATAAATTCAGAGCTTTACCCGCAGGCTGAGATTTGTAACAGAGGATATCGTTACCTGGAAAGCAGAATGGGAGGCAACCTTAACAGGAACGAACCTTCAGGTTGTGAGCATTGGAAGAGCAAAAGAAAGGTGTGGAGAAGGCTCCACAGACATGGTTTCACTAATTATATGGAGAAGCTCCATGGTAGTAGAAACTTTGTGTCTCACGGGTTCGCTAAAAGCTGGAGCAATAATAGGGCTACCCTGTTTGGGGAAATCTGGTAAATCGATGAAAATTTGATCTCAGAGGTCACGGGACTCAAGATGGAGGGGATAAAATTCTATAGGGATAGAAAGTATGCCACTGAGGCCTTCAAAAATTTCCCTAAGACGGAGGATGAGAAGGGCAACCTGGTGAAGAAGGACAACATATCATACTTCACCCCCCAATAGGTAAAACCTTTCTGGCAAAAAGTTTTTAGGGCTTTAATGGAATATTTAACTGTGGATGGCAGGTTTATGAAAATTTACAACTATCATTTCGCCATCCTGAACCACTTCCGCCATGTGGCTAAAATATCTCTGCCCTTCTATTTAGCCTCTTCTCTAAACAAGAGCTTGGCCGACCATGTTAAAAAGCCCAGCTTCTACCCTCTAGTGCACCAGGGACTCATCCTGCTGATTTATGAATATATTAAGGATAAGACTAGGGCTACCAAGGATGACCCTTTAATCATCAATGCTCAGATTTCTGAGAAATGCATAGACTCTGATTCGACTGGGGAGACCAACAGCCCTACCCATAAAAAAAGGAAGGTTGAAATCATGCAGGAAGAAAAGGATGTGCTTTGTGATGAAGAAGAGGGAAAGAATAAGGAAACTATTTCTAAAATGGAGATTAACAAGGAGGAGAATTATGGGGAAGGAGAGGAAGGGGGAAATTATGAGAATCATCAACCCAACCCTGAAGGCTTGGAAACTGAGAAAGAGGCTCTGAAGCCTAAGGAAGGTGAAAACCCTAATATGGAGGAGATGGAATATAGTAAGGATTCTGCGGACACCATTCTGGATACCCCTCACAATTGCACCCTTGAATTCTTCAATTTTTAGAAGTGGGTGGTTGAAAACATTACCAACATGCAGGGTAAACAAAGGGAGTTGGAAGTTAAGATCAACAAGCTGATCAACATGTCTGACTTTGGGAAACAACACGAGAAGACGGAGAATAGTGAAGCGGAGGAGGAAATGGAAATGGAAGACTGGCTGGAGAAAGATTTGATAAAAGGCGACCTGAAACATCTGGAGGACGTCATTAAAATAATTAAGGAACAAGTGGAGGATAAGGATAAGGACAATGTCAATGCCCGGATGGCTAGAAACAAGAAAGCCTTGAAAAGCCTTATGGACCACAGCCTCCAGGTTCTTAAAGTCTCCTCCCAGAATATGAATGCGCTGGTGAATCATTTGGAAAAGAAAAACTAGGAGAAGAACCTGGTAGTTATTGAAGATGCTCCTACTTCCAGCCTAAGCCACTAGACCCCTAGGCGCAGAACCAGGCAGACTACGACAGAGAAGGATATGAAGATGAAAGAAAGTCAGATTGCTCAGGAAAATACCGACTTGAGGGAAGTGGCCAAGGCAATGATGCTCTTGGTGCAGAATGCAGAAGAAACCATGAAGAATTTCTAAATTTATGTTTATGCTAGACTTGAGGCCAATTTCTTGCTGGCCTCTTGCTGTCCTTTCCTCAGTTGCTGGTTTTTTTGCTGGTCTTTTGCAGTCGTTGTGTTTTGTTTCTTTCTTGAATATATTTCGTATGTAACTGGGTTTCGGGTCCCTTAAAACCTGTTTTTAATTAATCAAAAACTATCATGTACACCCTGAGTTGGCCTAGTGGAGGAGAATTCACAAGTTTAAATCCCACAAAGGGGGTAGGGTATGTACACCTTATTGGTTTTGGCCCATTACCTATCAAAAATAAAAAATAAAAAATTGATTAACTATCATATAGAGATTTTGATTCACACCATTTAAATAAAATAAAATAAATAAATAAACTATTTCATTACAAGCATTACACAACAAATATTTTTATTGAAATATTTATCTTTTATAATTATAATTTTGTATAATTTTTTTTGAAATCATTCTATTTTTATTAATACTTTTCGAAAATCATAATTTTCTTTTTAATAGTTTTAATATATACAATATAATTTTAAAACATTTAATCATAAATTTAAATATTTTTCATTTAGTCTTTAAAAAATAATCTATTTTCACTTTATTGTTTATATTATGTAATTTTATAATTATTAATAGTTGTTTTTTTAAGATCAATTATAATTAATATTACATAAATATAATTAAAATAATATAAAAGTTTTAACTAATAATTAATAATTAAGTTTTAGATTAATTTTATTATTACAATTATAATTATATAGATTTTGTAATAAAATTAGGATTATAATCTTGAGAAAAATGTATGTTTTCACTATAATGTCTATTTTATATTATAATTATTAATATTATTTTATTAGAGTGAGACTTATAGTTAATATTACAAAAATATAATTAGAATAATATAATTTTAAAATAATAATAATTCAAAATTATAATAATTAAGAATTACTCTAATATTTTTATTACAATATTATGAAGGCAAGTTCTCGCCACTACGTGTCACTTGTTTTATTTTTTAAATCAAGTTTGAATTAAATTATTTGTATCCTAGGAACCTTTAGGCATTTATTACTCTGATTAATTGGAGAAATTTAGTAAGGGAGTTTATAATATATTATAATTTAGAAAGTTATATGTTTAGGATCAATTGTCATTGAAAAGGGGTTAGAAAATGGAAGGTAAAAGTCATTATAACATTTTATTTTTCCATGTAGAGTTTTGGATCGTTATAGTTTCAATGAGTTTTAGATCATTATAGTCTAAATGAGTTTTCTTTCAAAAAGGAATTTTTGGATTCAAAGCTTTATTATAGGTGTTTTGTCAATAGTGTATGTTCCTAGTTGATCTACACATTGTTTATGGTGGTCATCGTAGTCCCTACATGTTACTTGATTTTCCTTGGGAGATTACATCATCTTGAGTATGAGCTATCTTTAGTTATTAACTATTGTTTCTATGATGCTTTCATGGAGGTTTTCAAATGCCAATGGCATCTCCAAAAGAGCATTCCTACTCTCTCTTCTCCCCACCTCTCCTTTTTTATTTTTTATCTCTTGGTTAGAGGAGGTGTTGGTGAGTCAAGAACTCCAAATAGGATGAACAAACAATTATTGAAAGATCAATGCAATATAAAATAGCACCATGGTACCTTTTGAAGGATTAAAAGATATAAGGATAGACGAAAGGACATGTGCCCACACTAGGTGAAGGCTACATAAACATCCTACTTCATCACAATGAAGAGATATTAATGTAATGTGAAGAAGAAATTTTGTAATGCATGCTACCCAAGCATTTGTGATGTGTATATCTATGCTTGCAATAAAGATTATACATTATATAAGAGTCTATGATATAAATATATTGACAACCCTGCCTTATGGTGTTTATGAATATGCATAATTATGTAAATCTTTATGTTTTGCATATGTTATCTACCTCATTATTCTAGTTTCCTTCTTATTACATCACACTAGGGTTAACTTCTCTAACATACATCATGCATAGTTTAGGCTTGTATGTAATTTTCAACATTTGGTTTCATTGCTATAACCCTAATTTTTTAGTGTGAAAGAAGGGAGACTACAAAAAAAGAGATTTTTGGCAAGAAATAAAACTACTTGGAAATAGAGTATTAATGGCAGTGAGTGCAATAAAAAAGATGTGTGATAACAAACTCTAGGTCCTATCTCATGAGAGGGGTCAAGAACTTAGAGAGTGATAAGGAGAATGGGGTGGTCTTGAGAAAACACGACCACTTAAGCAATTTTGATGAATCCATTAGGAATTAATAAAATGATTAATTTAAAATTGCATACCTAAAATACCTATGGCACAAGGAGATAGAAAGGGATTAAGAGATTTTTTGAGGAAACTGAGATGGTTTATGAGATCCACATGCAAGAATAAAGAAGGTTTAAACAAGCCCAAGAAAGACAATAAAGATAGTGTAGAAGGATGGAGAAGTCCATAAAAGCCTCAATTGAGTACAATAAGAGGGTTGTTATCAAAGGAGGTGGGAGTCCACCAATATACTAATAAATAGTTGTAATGCTTCATGATAACAACTCAACATATGATTGTTGAAGCAAGTGTGACCTACCATGGATTGAAATTGGCCTAGCCTCTTGGTTTTAAGAAGGTGTGGAATGAGGGTGACTCTCTAAATATCATCTATTGCCTTAAAGAAGGTCAAAGCCCAATTCAGACTATTGAAATTATTATAAGGGATTTTATTTCTATTCTTAAGTCATATGAAGAATGACATATCTCCCATATTTATAGGGAGGGCAATAAGTTAATTGATTACTTTTCTAACCTAGGAGTTCCTAACTCTTTGAAGCATAGGTGGAACTTTTACTATCCCCTTCCCATCGAGGTTAAGGCCATTTTAAATCATGAGTGTCAACATTGTTAAAGTGGCTTCGCCTTTAATTGCTATGAATAATAGTTATCATTTCAATTTGAGTTCCACATTGATTCTAGACAATATTTTGGGCCCTTTTCTTCTCTATCTATGATGGGGTATGCTCTATTTCAATCTGTCATTTCTGTACTCTATAGTCTCTTCCATCATGGGTGACACATAAGAGTTGTATCAAGCCAATTTTTTGTGAGGGGCTGAAGAGTGATGCTTGAGTTTGGAAGATATTGGTGGAAGGAGGGGTTACCCTATATTTAGAGAAGCTCCATGGCTATGATCCATATGTAACTAAGGCTTTTGTCAAGGGTTGGAAGAGATACATTATGTTCATTTATGACATGGAGTTGGAGATTTTGGAAGACTTAATTGGCCAAATTTATGGGTTATCAACTGATGGTAGACATATTTTTTGAGAGAGAAAGGATTCTGAGGTAGCAATGAATATTTTTTTCAAGAAGAAGTAGAGAGACCAATTGATTAAACTCATCTTTGGTGGATATGATAGGAGCTCCATTAAATCTTTATGGGCCAACAATGCTGAGATTATTATGAGGTACTTTATGCTTGATGGTAGGTTCGCATCTCTGTTTGGGTATCATTTCATTTTTCTCAATCACTCTCCTCATAAGTTTATTCTTTTTTTCCCCTTTTATTTGCTTACTTCTCTTGAGTCTGGAATTAGAGACCATGGGAAGAATTAAAAAATGCCTATTTTGCATGAGGGTTTTATTTTGGTTAATCATGTAGTATGGGAATCTCTCTCTATTTCAGTTGAACTTAAATAGAATACTAAAACCTGTAAGATATACCACCCATTATGTACGCACTACTATGATATGAGTACTGATACATATGACAAATCAACTAAGGAGGAAGAGTGGGTTGCCATGGAGGGAGATTTGATTCTATGAAAAATTATTCTAATCCCCCTCAAAGGATAAAACTAAATCCAATAAATTTTCTAAAGAGCGTGATAAGACACAAATTTCTTAATAAGGGGGTTCCTTTATAGGGGATGATGAAATGGAGATTAATGTGCATTATTCTATGAAAGAGTGAAAAAGATTGAACTTGATAAGGACATAGGTAAAGATAAACTAGCGGGAAAGAAGCAAGCTAGGGGGACAGGAAATGATAACTTGGTGGGGAAGAAGAAAGCACTTAAGAAAAGGGATAAGAAAATCTATACTAGTGAAGAGGAGGAGCGAGGCAATTCTAAAGGCAACAAGAAAATGGGGGAAATTAATAAACATTAGCACATCAATTTGTCTTGTGAGGATTAGTTTCCTTCTAAGTGTGAGCTTTCTGAGGATTTCAACTTTCTTAACACCAATAGGGAAAAATATTTACAATGCTCTCAATTTGGCAAAAGAGGGCGTGGTGGGACAATTCAAATTGTCCAAGTGGTTTTCCCTCAAAATCAATCAAATTAATGTGAATTTGCGGTCTCTTAAAAACAAAAAATGGATGCAATGGATGACAAGGAAGATCTTTCTAGAAACAAGGCAAAGAACAAAATGATGCTTCCCATCTTGGAGGACAAGTCTAAGGATGTTAGCCTAATTAAGAATGAGTATGAGGGACGCATCAAGATGTTGGAGGATACTAATAAGAATGTTCATAAAAAAGTGGACAAGGTTGTGAAAGTAAGCCAAAAAATAATCAAGAACTTGTGTTGATGGGCTCTACACTCTCGATGAGAAGGTCAAGAACATTAGAGCTAAGGATTTGATGGGAACGTCTAAGGGTATTGATGATGCTAGGAAGTTTGTGGCTAAAGGAAAATAGTGTACTTATTTGATGAACCAAGGACCAAGTGCTTGCACTCAAAATAATTCTAGCATGCCCTTGGATGATCAGAAAAAAGAGATTCAAGAGTTACTCAACTTGCAAGATCACCTTCCATAGCAGGACATTGAAGCTATCAAAACCCCTAAGGAGTTATAGTAGTTGTTCTATTTATTTTTTGTTGTTTTGTTTTATGTTGGTTTGTTGATGTTTGGTTTTTGGTTGGCTTTGCTTATCTTTTAGGCAATGTTTCTTTGTAAAGGGTTTTGGGTCCCTTCAAAACTGATTTATTCTTAAATAAAAAACAATGAAACATATGATAAAATTATTACTTATGGTAAAAAAGTAGAAGATAATTTAACTAGATTATCAAATAATTTAAATATAAGAATATGATGAATTTAAGGAGTCATTAGAGAAAATGCTTGGAAGAAATAGTATTTAGATAAACTATACAAGTAAGGGTGCTTCACTATTTTATTTTATTTTGGTCGGTAATATTTATGATTTTATTAAAGATAACTAAAACAGTACATGAAAAACCATCATCCACCCAAAAAACCACCCTTTTTTCACCAAACCACCCTACCAAAACCATGTTGTCAAATAGAAACACAAAAACCCTCCCCCACAACTACTGTAAAAAAAAGTCCAATTACATCATGCCAAAAATGGCATAAATTGTGCAATGGAAAAACTGAAAGCAACTTAATCTAAAGCGAAAGATTTAGTACCAAGAGGTACCCTTATTCGTCATATTTCATCTATCATTCTTCACTCAGCAACATTTGGTGCACTCGAAGCAGCCCCCAACTTGTTCAATCCGCCAACCGCACTGCCCAGCTCATTTTGTCTTACTAACTCCACTAAAAGACACCTGGTAATCGACTGCCTCCTCCACACCTCGTCCACCATCCTATCTTCCTCTCTCGCTTATCTAATAATTTCTACCAACTCCATTATCTGAGCATAGATTACTAGACCTTCTCACCCTCTCCTCGCGTCATCTCGAAACCTGGCTTTGACCTCCTTATGGCGTCACAGGAAAGGAATCTTCATGTGTCAAGCCCAGACCTCTGGATTTTCCTCTGGAATGCCTTCAAAGACATTGAAACCCCAACCCGGGATAGCCCACTCTATAAAAGACTCCATGTTTAGAAGATAAACACTCATGACTCATCCTCGTCACCTTTCTAACCTCCTCACATGAATAGCCCAAGTCAAGTCCCAAAGCCATGATTAAAGAGTAGATGTCTACCCTTGAACAATATCTATATGGCCAATCATCGCCACCTCTTCGCCAAGAACCACTTGAACAACCTTCAAAAATAGGGGATCTCTCACCAAAAACATGTTCTCAAGCCTCTTCACATGAACATGACCCCAGAATGCAGGCATCAACTTCGAAGATTTCAGGGTGAAATTAGCTTCCATGCTGGAGGCCTCACCAAACTATCAAGTTCTGCAAAAAAATCGTAATCTTCCTCACCAAACTCACTCAACTACCACATTGAATGAGCATAGATTCCATTTTTAGCAATTAAGAAGGCACACACCACAACCACCACCATTGCAGAAACATTCATCATTAATTGCCCATAAGGTACGATCCAGTCTCAACACCTTGAATAAGATGCAGGTCGTATGTTGCACATATCAAGTATGCGAAAGTATTGTCCTTGGCAGGTCGTCTTAACTCCATAGCATATATTTGTCATTACCATCCCACCACCTTGCCTCACCCTTAGACAACTCACAAGCCATGTTGGACAGACCATCAACAAGAACCACTTCTTTTTACATGGGAAACACAAAAGTCTTGGAAAGGTTTTAATTTTGCATCGATAATGGTGATGAATTTATTCAATTTCCAGCACAGGGTGTCACCTTTCATAAGAACATTAACCACACTTGGGAATCCTCCTCCAAGTGGACTTTCAAAGCCTTCATATTCACTACCAAATCAGTAGCTAACAAAGTCGCTTGTACCTCGACTTCATTATTTGTTTCATCCTGTAATATTTTAGCACCTTTGAAGAGAATCTTCCCTTCATCATCACATGCACACACCCCGCTCCTAATATGCTCAGATTCCCCCTCGAAGCCCCATCAAAATTAATATTCACCTAGCCCCTCTCAGGTTTTGACCAACTCACCTCTTCAATTCTAGGAACATTTCACAAAGGATTAACCCTAGTGAACCCATGAACGGGTTTGAGTTGAATAAGAGGCCACTTGACTTGAATGCAACTATCACCCAGACCATACGGATGTTTCACAAAATTATGATTAACTATCACTGTAGAGACCACTTTAGAAATAACCCTCTCCACCCTGCCATGAACTCAACTATCACCCAGACCATACAGATGTTTCACAAAATTATGATTAACTATCGCTGTAGAGACCACTTTAGAAATAACCCTCTCCACCCTGCCATGAACTCTATCAAACAATTTCGCTTTATCCTGAAATACTCACCTATTTCTTTCTTTCCATAGTTCTTGGATAACAATGGAAGGTGAGACCATCCATACACTCGACAAGGTTGACTTTTTGTGCTTCGAAAACCAACTTTTAAATAGATCAGATACATTATCTAGAAGAGGAGTTTGCCACCCCAATTTTCCTAGTAAGAATTTCCACACACCCTCAGCCAAATCACATTGTAACAATAAATGATCTAGTGATTCTTCCTTTTCTTTACACATTACACACTGGAATGGGTCGTTGAATCCCAATCTCAATATTCTATCTCCTGTCAAAATCCGCCTTTTCAAAACCAACCAGGCAAAAAACCCAGCCTTAGGAAGACACTTAGATCTCCAACATAACTTCGAAGGCCAATCTGGTTGGATCTTTGCATTCTCAATAATGTTGTAGCCAATTTTGACTGAATGGTTTCTTGATTTTGAACCACACCATTTGATAACATCATCTTTTGGACCAAGTGCTAGAGAGTACTCATCCAAAATATTGCGAAACATTAGTTTTTGTTGAAAAGATAATGGTAACACATCAACATCTTTCCACTCCCACACATCCACTCTGTTACACCATTCTATAAATAAGAAATCCTTAACTTTTGTGCCCCACATGGCCTCAGACACCTGCTTGATTTGAGATATATCCCCCCTAATAGATAGGGTTGGTTTACCATCCCATGAATCCGTCCAAAAATTGGCTTTCTCCCCATTCCCCAGTTGGCAAGTGATGTGCTCTATGATCACTTTCATGCAAGACAACAAAAAATTCCACGCTGTAGATCCTCTCAGAGGATCACAAACAATAAAGATTCTTTCTTTACCTAATGAGTCCAGATATTTATGTTTCAAGATTTGGACCCATTTTTTATTAGGTTTATCATACATCTGCCATATCAATTTAGCACCCATAGCTTCATTCAAATAGCACCACTTTCTCAAACCTGTAACTCCTACCAGTCTTGGTTGACATACTTTATCCCATGCAACCAGAGGAATTTTATCTTGTTCACTCTTGCCATTCCAAAAGAATTTCCTCATGAATTGATTAATACTTACAATTTTGTCTGGGACTTTAAAACACATCATGGAGTAAATCGAATTTGCAGATAAAACTGACTTTAACAATAATAACCTACCAGCTGATGTAAGCCATTTACACTTCCAACCATCTAATTTATTAACACGGCTATCCAGAAGTCTATGCCACATACTATTCCTATTTGATCCCCCAAACAATGGGGTTCCCAGGAATCTACCCGAGAGTGAGCCAACTTTGACACCCAAAATTCTAACTATTTCTCTTTGCCTTCTCAGATCGGTATTAAAGAAGAATATATCTAATTTGTTCTAGTTAACCTGCTGCCCCATCACCTCACAAAAAACATTAAGAGTTTTTTTGATGATATGAGCTTCCTTTAGTGAGGCATCCCCAAAGAGGATTGTATCATCAACGAATTGTTGATGAGTGACCGCATCAACTCCATCAGCAACAAGAACACCTTTCCACTTTCTCTCACATCTCAACTGTTGAATAAATCTACCCAGAGCTTCAACCAGCAAAATGAAGAGAAAGGGGGAGAGAGGATCCCCCTGCCTCAGACCTCGGGATGCTTGAAAGAATCCTTGTGGGATTCCATTGACTAATACAAAAATCCATGACCCATCAATACACACCTTCACCCAATTGATCTAGTCGGAAGAGAAGCCAAACCTCTCCAGAACACGAAAGAGGAACTCTCGGTCCACCATATCATAAGCTTTTCTAATATCCAATTTGATTAACATACACTCAACCTTTTCTTTCCTAATTGAATGAATAGCTTCATGCACTATAATGATGCCTTCCACAATAGATCTACCCGGGACAAAGCCACTTTGCTCCTCTGAAATAATGAACTTCAAAAAAGGTTTCAGTCTATTCATAATAACTTTAGCCATCACCTTATATAACACATTGCAAAGAGAAATAGGTATGAAGTCCCTAAAGGAGTTTGGTTTCTCAACTTTGGGGATTAAAGCAAGAAAAGTACAATTTAGTTCTTTCTCAACTTTAACATTAACCCTCGCCTCTTCTACCACCTGCTAGACATCATGACCTACCACATCCCAGAACTATTGATAAAAAAACGCAGGAAACCCATCCGCCCTTGGAGCCTTGTCTCCCATCATCGAAAAAACAACCTGTCTCACCTCTTCAAACAAAATGGGTTTGCAAAGGAATTGGTTCTGATTCTTTGAAATGACATGTGGAATGTTATCCAGAAGAGTGCCTTGGTATTGAGACTCTAAACTCTCATTCTTTGAAAGTAATTATGTGAAAAAATCCACCGCTTCCTTGTTAATGTCCTCCTTTTTATCTAAAATAACATTTAATATGTCCTTGATTGAGGTCAACTTGTTCCAAGATCTCTTGACGTTAACCAAATTATGAAAAAACTTTGTGTTTCTGTCACCTTCCTTTAACCATCCTTCTCGAGACTTTTGTTTCCAGTACACCTCTTCTCTAGCTAGAATTTCATTGTATTTGGGTTTAAGGGACTTTTCCTTGCTGAATGCTTCCAATTTCATTCCTTGGTCCATTATAGTCAACTCTGGGTCTTTAAGGTCTACCTCAACTTCACTCTTGTTCACAAAAATATTTTGAAAAAAAACCCTGTTCCATTCCTTCAACTTCCCTTTGAGATACTGCAACTTTTTGAAGAACTTAAAATCCCATGATCCACTAGTAATTGGAGCTTCCCACCATGAGGAAATTATTCTCTTTCAACATGGAATCATGTAACCACATCTTTTAAAATTTAAAGGGACAACAAATCGGAGCACTATCTAGACAAATCAAAAGCTCAATAGGAAAATGGTCAGAAGCAACCATCGGATTAGCCCTAGCTTCAAAAAGTAGGGGTTTAGAAGCCCAGTTACCTCCCAAAAAGATTCTATCTAATTTCTCAACTATGTGCTCCCTACCAACTCTACAGTTTGACCGGGTGAAGGCCCCTTTGTTAGTCTTGACTTCTCACAAACCATTGTCAGAAACAAAGTTTTAAAAGCCCACTTGAGAGGCAATAATTCCCAGCTTACCTCCTTTCTTATCTTCAGATTCCAAAATAGCATTGGAATCACCCCCAAGCACCATCAAGTCCTGAGACAGATTGCTCAAAATCATCGACGTTTGTTTCCATGTTTGCAGTTGCAAATTAGCTCTTGTTGGGCCATAGAAATTAATTAGAAAAAGTCACAGTTAATGCCAAAAGAATAAACTTTGCACAATTGCCACAACTACTAATTTATCAGTTCCTCCACTTGAATGAGAGCAAGGTTCTAGATCATACCCAGCCCACTTGAGGAACCCACAACACTCGAGAAAATCCCTACCCAAGACCTCCAGGCATTCATCCATCCAACAACCTCCTCCAAACTCAACTTGGTTTCTTGCAGACAGACAAGATCTGGTTTCATCCTGTTCAAACCCACGCTTGATCAAATGACGCTTGTCAAGGGCATTGCAACCCCTAAAATTCCAACTAAGGAGTTTCATTTTCCTTTAGGAAGGGGGCCTCCCTTCCCTACTAAAAGTTTGGATTGACCTTTAGCATTCCCAACCATCACAATCCAGATTCTATTGGGTTTTCGTCCCATGGACTTCTTTTCACCTATAGAAGCTTTGTCAAGTTGAGAATCAGACTGGTGGATGGTCTAGCTCTCTAGAATGTCCTCTTCATCAAAATCTCCCCAATCTTCCTCCTCATCTTACCAAGTAGTAACTTCTCCCCCTTCACCTGACCCAATCCATGTTTCATTAACCAAGTTGGCACACTGCACCTGTTCTTGCAACCGTTCACATTCTATGTGTCTAACCTTCTGGGATCCTTCAATACTCACATCAAGTATATTCATAGCAACTTCAACCTTATTTAGGGCTTCTTCCACTAACTGTGTGGCATCCAACTGATTTGCAAATTGCATCCCTCCTTCCTTGTCATCCATTTGTAAATTTCTTGTAATTGGTCCAAAGTCCCCCTTCTCTAGCACCAGAGAAGCTAAATCCCCAACATCCAGTGTGTGTGCCAGGCCTAAATCCTTATTCACCCCAACAAATTATGCCACTCTATCTTCTAATGAGGACTCAACTAACTTCCCCTTAGGACCTATCAAGCAGACCTCCTCTGAATGTCCATCCTTGTTACAGACCAAACACTTTTCTAGTTGATCTTCAACCTCAATCTGTTGCAACCAACAACTCACATTTGTATTAATTTCTATCCATGCCAATAGTGGGAACTGAGGCTTCCAGCCAACACAGATTCTCGCGTACGAGCTAAAATCTTCCTTTTCAATAGCTTCATCCGATTTGAGATAGAACCCTTGTAGTCACACATATCTGTCCAGCTTAACTAAATAAATATTCACTATTTATTTGATTAAAAATCCACTAGCCACTAGTTAATTAAATTAATATTTAATTAATTCATCCCCAAACATTCTTCTATTAATTAAATAAATTATTCAATTTATTTTAATTAATTCATTAAATCAAATTCCAATCAATTAAATAAATAAAATCTATCTATTTAATTAAATCCCCCTATTCCTCTTTTAAATAAATTAAATAAAACATTTATTTAAATCATTATCCCCACCCCACTTGCATTTTCCTACAAATGCAACTTGCACACATTTATTGAAATAAATGAATTTTTATTTTAATAAAATCCTATTTTCCCTCACCCACCAAATCTACTTGCAAAATCTAATCCCCTTCTAGATTCTTCTAACCCCTTCCTAATTAGCCTAATCCATCCCCTAATTATTGTCACATTCCTAAGCGAAATGGAGTCACTTCTCAAAGACTCCAAAGTCTTTGAAAAGCATTTAATGCTTTGTGTGTTCAACAAATTAACCCCCAAAGTCTTCCAAGACCACTAATGGCTCTTACATGACCATTTATGTCTCTTACATAACCATTTATGGTTATTTCAAACTTGTCCCCCCAAACATTTATTGTTTTGACCATATTCATCCATTTCACATTTGCACAAGAGTTTATCCATTGGATAAAAGCTTTATTCTTTGAATAAAGAGTTTATTCATTCAACCAACTTGGACTCTAAAATCCCAAAGTCATGTCAGGCATTTAATGCTTATTCCCTCTCCTCTCAACCTATCTCACATTGACACTTGTCATCCTGGGATTGGGTTGAAAGCCCTCACATGGATTTGAAATCATTCAATCCTAACCCTTGTTGAGATTACTCAATCTCAACCATCCATTGCTCCATTTTTCCTATAAATAGAGCCCATTTCTTCATAATCCAGATCCTGAAAACTTGTATGCATTTAAGCTATAGGCATTTTAAGAGAGCATTTTAGCATAGGCAATCTAATATCTTGTCATTTTGGTTAAAATAAATCATTTTAATATTATCATAGCATTAGCTTTTCATTTCACATTTTGAAGCACAATACTACAATATCAATCCTCCATAAGCATCCATAGTGCAAAAAGCTGCTGAGAGCTACACTATTTTGGACCTTGAAGAGGAGAGGAACAAGGGAGAAAGGAGCCAAGACCATGCTAAGAGGCATTTGGAGATGTCTCATTATCTTTGTTTCTTTAGTTAGATATATTAGCATGTTTTTAGTGTCTCTCTTGGTATGCCTTTTTAGATTAGTTTTTGATTGACTAACACTAATGTTTTCGTGTCTTTTGTGTTATTTATCATTTGCTAACCTTGTCCATTTAGGAAGACATCATTTGGTGAACCCGATGTGTTTGTGTGTTTGCTTTGTTTTCTTGTCAAAGAAAAATAAAAAATCACCTTCAAAACAAAGTATTCATCCAGCCAAACATCTGTCAAAACAACCAAAAACATCAAAAACAAGGTACAAACAACAAAGAGTCAAATTTTATGACCATTCTTCACATCTTGCAAAAGAAGAAGCGTCATCAGAATATCAACTTGAAAAGAAGACCATTGAGCTCAAAGGCTTTGATTAAAAGGAGAAAATTCTTCTATATAAATAGACAAATCTTTGTCTCACATAGAGTCTTTTTACATCGTATGCGTCTCTACCTTCAAGGCAAAACAAACGAATTTGATTCAGAGTCATTGAACCGCAGAGCTTTTATGCAATATAGAGCTCTGAGTTATCACAAAAATCAAGGAGGAAAGATTAATCCAAAATTCTTCCCAAACGTCCGTATCACCTACAACACAGCTCGAGAAATACCATCAACACCTGAAAGGGGAGAAGTAGAGTTTGTCCCATTTGTGACACAAAGTTTTTATTGAAGTTGAAAACATTTCATCCATCATCTTATTCATCCATCATCTTACTCATACATCATCAATTCATTCCAAACTCTCAAAAACATTGAGAGGTCCTTGTACCAAAGTTCTCTTTTTAGATATTGCTTGAAATCAAACACATCACATCACTTTTTTTTAGATTGTTTCTACATCTAGGATAAGCTCATCCTAAGAAACACATCTACACAGGTTAAAACTAGTTCATGAGTGAATCCTCTCATTGCTAGGTAGTCCAATCTGTAACACATCTCAGATTTCTCTACACCTTATCACATCAGATCTTATCAAACAAGCAAGCAATTCAAAGAAGGAATTTCGGTTACATCTGCCTTAAAAGTGTTAGAGATCCACATGCAACACAATTCACCAATCATCAATCTCTCATTTCATCAAAAACTCATCATCACTTTTCATGCAATTTCAACAAAGACTCATAAACAAAATGGCTCAAACCCGATCACAGTCACGACAACGAGAAATAGAAATAGAAGAAGAAGAAGAGGAAAATCTCAATGAATTCCAAGAAGCACTTGGAGGAAATGTGAATGACGAAAACCCAAGTACTCCTACTCCTTCAACAATAGAAAGGGCTCAACATAACCCTCTCTTTAACAGATTGTTTGACGAAATACTCAAGAGCAATGCGGATGCTCACTTCTTAAAACTCGCTCAAGAAGGAGCCAAACTCCCCTCAGACTTTGATCTTGCCCAATTAAGACAAGCATCAGAAAGAAAAAGTTGTCATGAAGAAGAAAGAGGTAGAGATCCCATCAGATATAACATTCCTTGAGGTAACCCACCACCTCCTCCTCCAAATGAAATGGAGATGTTGTGGCAACAAGTCGAGAATCTCGCCCAACAGCTTCATAGTGGTGTCAAGACTAACCAATTCTCACTCAATGACATCTGTCCCTATCCTTTTGATAGGAATCTTTATATGCCACCCTTTCCAAGAGGATTCGAAACACCCAAATTTGAAAAATATAGGGGAAAGGGAGATCCTCGTGATCATGTCAGAGAATTTCATTCCGCTTGTCTTGAAGTGGCATATGAAGACACCTACCTAATACACCTTTTTCCCCAAATCTTGGGAGGAACAACCACATCATGGTTTTCCTGACTACCAGGAGGCATTAGAACATTTGAGGAACTCATCCAGAAGTTCTTAGCTCATTACTCTCATAACATTGAACGCGACATCACCATGGCTGATCTGTGCAACACCAAACAAAAACCAGGTGAACAATTCTCAATATTCCTGCAACGATGGCATCAAATGTCTAGCAGACGTTCTCTTCAGTTACCTGAACGAGAACTAGTGGAAATATTCATTTCCAACTTAAACGAAGAAATGGAATTTCACCTGGATGTCAAAGACACAGACTCTTTTAATGATATGATCACCAAGGGTTTAAAATGTGAATGGGCACTCATCAAAATCTTTAATGAATCAAAAGATGGTCCTCGCCCACGCTTCAATAGTGATAAACCAAACTTCTGGAATAAAAACAAGAATATCGTCAATGATGGGGTTGTTGATGCCTGGACTATCCAAAATGCACAACCTATGGTTCAGTTTGCAGGACAAAATCCTCCACCTCAAAACAACACAAATGTTCCTTCTAATCAAGGTCGCATCACATCTCATGATGAACCTAGACCTCGCCAGCAAAAACAGAAACACACATACACTCCCTTAGGGGAACCCATTGAAACAGTGTTGTGACAACTCATTTCTCAAAATTTGATCACTTTACCTAAATTATCAAACTATGAACCTCAGGTCAAACCGGCATGGTGGAGAGATACTGAACACTGTGAATTCCATCAAGGAAGAGGACACAAGACAAGTAATTGTCACCGATTGAAAGATCTCATTCAGGATCTTATTGATCGAGGAGAAATTGAAATAGAAGGACATGACCCAAAAACAACAAATAATGATCATCTGATGTTCAAAAATCCACTTCCATCACAAGATCAAAGGGGTCCTTCCACTTCCAGGTGAGTAACTGATACTACTGATTATACGCAGGCTGCGTATAATTACATTGTAAATCATCTATATGATGCTAGTGAACAAGTTGCAACCATAACCTTCAAAAATCCCAACTCAAATTGCAATGTTGTTACGCGTCGCGGCAAAGTTACCATCAAGGCAGCTCCACAAGGCACCACCTCCATCCCAAAGCAGTACAATCTTGTGGAACAATTAGACAAAACCCCTGCGCTTATATCCATTTTAGAGCTTTTGCGCCTATCGCCCTCTCATAAAACTATCTTGGATCAAGCACTCCAAGAGGCGTCAGTCCCTGCAAATCTGAATACGGACCAATTTCAAGCCATGGTTGGAAGTCTAAAGTCATCACCTTGTCTCACTTTTTCCGAAAGTGACAACTCTTCCTTCCAACAACCTCATAACGCCTCACTCCACATCGAAGGATTTATTAACCAACATAGGATCAAGCGAGTCTTGATCGATAATGGAGCAGGCCTAAATATTTGTACACTGCAGTTGGTCACAACATTGGGATATGTAGTAGAATCAATGGATCCTCGTCAGAAGATCACAATCAAAGCCTATGACGATGCAGAGCGTTCATCCAAAGGAGTTGTGGTACTACCAATCCGAGTGGGCCCCGTGGTAAAGCACATCATTTGTCAGGTTCTGGACCTCCCTCTGCCCTACAATCTATTGTTAGGAAGACCTTGGATACATGCCATGCAAGCCGTTCCATCTACCTACCATCAATGTATCAAGTTCCCACATAACGGTGTAGAGATCACAATCCTGGGTGATGCAAATCCCTTTACATATTGCCATAATATCAGCCATCAACCAGAGATTACCGTTCCTAATAATAGAGAAGCCATTTCCTTCACATCATACATAAGTCCTGCCTCTCTTGCTAGTTCAAACACCACTATACCCAAGCAAGAAAAGCTTAAGATGAAGATAGCAGAGGAAGGTCCTGGGGAATACAACTTGAGTCAACTCTTTTGTGTGGGACAAATGCCCACTTCTCCTAGAACACATGGTAAACCACAACAGGTACTCCAGCAACCACTAAACATACCAGCATGTGCTTTGACGCCTTTCGTTCTTGGAAAGAGTCAAGAGGAAGAAACACAAGATGAGGACCTGGCGGAATGGATCTATAAAGATCCCATCATCACTGATATACCGCGAGTTACACTTCCTACGGATCAGTATGGCAAATGTCTCCTCATTATGCAACAAATGGGGTATGATGGTCAGAGTGCTTTGGGATATTGCAAACAAGGACGACATGAACCTCTACTACCAGAATTAAAGCCCAAAGGTAATATAGGCCTAGGCTTTGAAAAAGAGATCTTTCCTAAACTCAAGTTCAAAGGAAAACCCAGCAAACCATTTTGTCCACCTACGAAAAAAAGACGCCTTTTATCATTAAAGCAGCCTCAAGCACCATCCCAACTGCCCCATTGCGGCTCACAACCCCAATGCAACCATCACCAAAGCCATTTATTCCACCAAATGAACCCGTAAACCCACCAGCAGCACCATTAGCAGCAACAACTATATCAGAACCCGCATTAGCATCTATGGCACCAACAGTTCCAGCAGAAACCACTGAGTCAATATTACCGATACTCCCTAGACTAGATTCCTTGATCCCCATCAACCGCCCTGCAACACCGATCACTACAAAGGTACACAAACCAATCACACCTGTAGTATTTAACTCAAAAGATATCCCAGTATGGTATAGTAATCGGATGTTGGAAAGTGATTCAGAGTCCGACTCACATGAATGGGAATTTGATTCAGTACAACTTAACACTTCAGATGAGGAAGACACGTCACCACCTCCACCACGCAAAGACATCCCTGTTTACGGAGAAGCACAGATAAAGACCACTTGGGTTCCTGAACTAGAAACATCTTCCACAGACCCTGCGTCTCATCCTATGCCTGATTCTGATAGGGAGAGTACCATCAACAACCTTCACCATAACATCTTAACCCTCACTGATACCTCTAACGCACTTAACCTAATCGACGAAGTAATGCCCATTATCCACCCTGAACTCATCGAATGGAACCAACCAAATCCCCCATGTCTTGACTTCTTCCAAAACGATGAGGCTATCATTGACTTTTTGGAATTAAGGGATAACCTACCAAGCGGGGATCACAAAGCTAGATTCGCCATTGAAATTAATAGCGCAGCATACTTTGGGGCGGATGCCAAACCTTTCAGCTGCAAAAATATAACAATAAAACATGGATCTTCTAGTGAAAACCACAATGTGGCACTGTTTGATCCAACAAAAGTAAAAAGAAAGAGCGTATCCAATGGTGAAAACCTCTCTGAGGTGCCTGAGGATGAAGGGTTTGACATTCTCCTTGCTAATGCATAATAGGAACGATCAACGATCCTCATCAAGGAAACCAAAGAATACAATGTGGGGACTCTTGAAAATCCTCATATCATACATCTGGCATCTCTTCTCACTCTAGAAGAACAACCTAAATTTATAGAGTTCTTCCAGGAGCGTCAGATCAACTTTGCATGGTCATATGCAGACATGCCTGGGCTTGATTCTGATTTAGTCATGCATCACCTCACCATAGCAGAAGGAGCCAAACCTGTCAAGCAGAAGCTTCGTAAGATGCATCCCCAGATTGCAGTGCTAGTCAAAACAGAACTCAAGAAACTCCTAGATGTTGGTTTCATTAGGCCAATTGATTATGTAGAATGGATCTCCAATATTGTGCCTGTTGGCAAACCAAAAGGGGGCATCCGCATTTGTACTGACTTCAGAGATCTGAATAAGGCCTATCCTAAGGATGACTTCCCCCTTCCAAATATCGACATCATAGTGGATCTAACAGTAGGACATGCCATTCTTTCACTCATGGATGGCTTTTCCGGATACAATCAGATAAAGATCGCACCAGAAGATCAACATAAGACCGCCTTCACATGTCCATGGGGCACATATTGCTGGAATGTGATGCCTTTCGGTCTAAAGAATGCAGGAGCAACCTATCAAAGAGAAATGACCACCATCTTCCATGACATGATGCATACTATGATGGAAGATTATGTGGATAACTTACTAGCAAAATCACTCACCAGAGAAGGGCATCTCCACATCTTAGATAAAATCTTTGATAGACTAGAACAATACCATGTTTGACTCAACTCCAAGAAATGTGTCTTTGGAGTGACCTCCGGGAAGCTTCTTGGATACATTGTCTCAAGAAAAGGTATTGAGGTCGACCCAACAAAGGTAAAAGCAATCATGGATATGCCACCACCAAAGAATATTAGTCAGCTAAGGACATTACAAGGATGACTTCAATCCATTTGAAGATTCATTGCACAATTGGCTGATAAGTGTCACCCATTTACACATCTGCTACACAAGAACATCCGCTTTCAGTGGGATGCCAGATGCCAACAAGCTTTTCAGACGCTTAAAGACTATCTCATGAATCCACCATTGCTGATGCCACCAGATCCAAGTAGACCATTGTTACTCTATATCTCAGCAACAAGTACAACATTAGGTGTACTATTAGCACAACATAATGCAGAAGGAAAAGAGTGTGCTGTTTACTACATCTCTCGCACACTGGTAGGCTATGAACTCAATTACACACCTATTGAGCGAGCTTGCCTAGCAGTAATCTTAGCAGCCACAAAATTGAGGCACTATCTGTTGACACACAAGGTACAACTCATTGCAAAGATTGATCCACTCAAGTATTTACTCAGCAAAGCAACATTGACAGGTCGCTTGGCCAAATGGGTGATGATTCTAAGTGAATTTGACATTGAGTATGTGGACCGAAAGGCTATCAAAGGTCAAGTTATTGTAGATTAGTTGGCCGATGCACCCCTCACAGGCGATCATCCTCTTATTTCCAATTTTTCAGATGAGGAGATATTCATGATCACAACAGCACAACCATGGAAACTATATTTTGATGGTTCATACACTAGGCATGGCTCGGGGGCAGGCATTCTTTTTATCACACCTCAAGGTGATAGCATCCCGAAGTCTTACAGGCTCACATTTCCATGCACAAACAACATAGCCAAGTATGAGGCCTTGATCACAGGACTCAAGTTAGCTATACAATGGAAATTACAAGAACTGCAAGTATATGGCGACTCACAACTAGTCATTCGACAAGCAACTGATGAATATCAGACCAAAGATGATAAACTCATGCCATATAAGCAAATGGTGGACACTCTAAAGACATCATTTACTACTATCACTTTTGAGCAGATACCAAGAGATCAGAATCGAGCTTCTGACGCTATGGCTACCATCGCATCTCTCCTAGATCTTCCACAAAATTCAACACGCTATGAGTTCTTGGTCGAACAGCTTTGGATTCCCACTTATGATATCCCCGAATCCAAAATAATATGTCACCTTGTCGGTTCCAAATCCCCATGGTATGGTGAGTTCTACACCTATCTCCGTGATCACACCCTTCCTCCCAACCAATCAAATAACCAATGTAAAACCTTCATTCACCAAACTGCTCGATATACCATTATTGCCGAAACCCTATACCGACGCGGTCTTGATGGTACTCTCCTTCGATGTCTGGAACAAGATGAGATCACAAAGGCTTTGGAAGAGGTACATGAAGGAATTTGCGGGACTCATTCAAGTGGTCCATCACTCGCCAAGAAACTCCTGCGAGCTGGATATTATTGGCCATCTATGGAAAAGGATTCCTACTACTTTGTCAGAAAATGCAAGAAATGTCAATTTCATGGTGACCTGATACATGCCCCGACCCAGGAACTGCAACCAATCACAATGCCATGGCCTTTATGTCAATGGGGCCTTGACCTTGTGGGTAAGATTCATCCATCTTCATCCAATGGCCATAAATTCATTATTACCGCCACCGAATATTTCACAAAGTGGATCGAAGTTGTTCCACTTACCCAAGTCACCGGCAAGCAGATCGCCTCATTCATCCTCAACTACATCATCTGTCGGTATGGTGTACCCATGTCCATCATCACAGATAACGGTCTTCCTTTCAAAAATAAGGATGTCCGCGAACTTTGTGAGAAATTTCATATCCAACACCGCTTTTCCACTCCCTACTACCCACAAGGCAATGGTCAGGCTGAAGCATCCAATAAAAATATATTGAGGATCCTAAAGAAGACAGTTAATGATGTCGGCCGTGATTGGCATGTTCAACTAAATCCAGCACTATGGGCATATCGAACTAGCATTCGAACCCCTACAGGTGCAACTCCTTATTCATTGGTCTATGGTGCAGAAGCTATCTTGCCTATTGAGGTCGAGATACCATCATTACGGGTTTCCTTGCACAATCTCATCGATGATGAAGCTTACAGAGTCTCACGTCTTCAGTACTTAGAGTTACTCGATGAGAAGCGACAAGCTGCATACAACCATCTCAAAGCCTATCAGCATCGCATGAGCAGAAGCTACAATCATCAAGTTAAACCTCATACATTTGAGGTAGGTGATCTTGTTCTACGAGAGAATTCTCACAATCAACCAAACAGAGAACATCAAGGCAAGTTTGAATCAAACTGGCTGGGCCCATATGTTGTCACTGCTGTCTTCGGGTCTGGGGCATATCAGTTGGCTACATCAGAAGGAGAACTGCTTGCAGATCCAATCAACAACATGCACCTAAAACGGTTTTATACCTAAGCTATACAGAGCATCAGGCTCCCCTACATACCAGAAAATACCAAAAACATTCAGAAAAATGTCCTGAAGAAAAAACAAAAACATTCAAAAAAGTAAAGAAAAATCATGCGTCCAAACGGTGAACAACCACCCCGGTGGCACCTTGGGTAAGTACGATGGTGAAAACCTGGCAAAAAGGTGCCACTCGTAAAGGCTATGGCTCCATTGTCTTTCAGACTTGTTGCAATCACATCTACTTCATACATACATCCATCCATCCAAAACCATGGCTTATTATTCATCTGCAATTACGATAGTACTCCGTACCTCTTGCATCCCGCTTTTTCGTAGTCATGTCTAAAAATGGGGGCAATGCCCTTAACCTATTGACGGAAGTGGATTCTACATTGTATTATGATTCATTAAAGTTCTTCATTCAAGCAATCATCAAAAATACCAAAAACATTGGAAAATATCTCGCAAAAATCCAAAAACATTAAAAACAATTCAAAATCCAAAAACATCGAAAAACATCAAAAATCACACAAAAACATGGCAGCACCTTGTACATACTCATCCATGCAGATACCAAGACAAACATTGACAAAATACTCACACAATGACCATTTATCAATCGACCACACAATCAACATCAACACTCAAAACTGTCTTCAACAAGGATGCATCCTTCCTTACCAAAACAAAGACAAAAGTGACGTTTTCTCTGACAAGAAAATTATGTTAAACTATCAAATACTTGGTTGATTTGTGAGTACAATGATTCATTTATCTGTATCAGGATCTTTCAGCATTGTTTTGTTTTGTTTACACACCATTCCGATGAAGTTCTGGGGCATGTACTAATGGTGTCTACGTGGGAAGTTCACTAAGCTATGTGATCATAGGCAAAAATACAGTCATAGATCACTACGGCTTGCTGACTACAACGTATACCTCGACCAATGGGCATGAACCATTACCAAGGATCCTTATTCTTTATTCTTTATGTATATACTGTTTGTTTGCAGGTACAATGCTCATTCTTTGGTTCCACCTCATCCAAACTGGATAAAGGTTTTTTATCTCTTAGTACGGTATGCACTTGTCTTAGGATATGATCAGCCTAAGATCAAGGAGGACGATCCAAGTCATGCATGAACTGAGATAATCCTTGTCTGTTCCGCAAGCAATACTCTGGTCGACTTGACCCTTATATCAAGTCATTTGTATTAACTTGCTATATACAATCCATGAAAGGAATACTCATGTCATCTTGAATCATTATGTCAAGATGCTTGTATTCTCTTCCAACATTTTAAAGCTCAATGATGAAAATAGAGCACTATGGATCGTCATTTCATCTCATCTGTTTCTATATTGCATTTCGTTGCATATCACTCATCCGTTTGCTCATTCATATGTAGGCTTTATATGCAAAATGTGAAAATTAAGCTGGTCTTGGATACAATCACGACCGAGTACTCTGATACATCATCAATGCATCATGCAAAGTCTTACAAACCTTGCATTGCTCATGGTCATATCATCATCACATTTAGTTGCATCTTGCATTAAGTACATTCACGTCATTTTCACTTAAAACATTGCATATAGTTCATTTTTGACATTAGTTTTCATTAAATCATTTACATCATTGCATCAATCATAAATAATTAGATTCATTCGTGGGATTAAATTGTTTTTGATTATTTTAAAAATCATTTACTAGGCATTCATATAGTATCGATTATCCATCATCATTTTATTATCTTTTATCATTTATTATTGCATACATTCATTTATAGTTAAAAGGTGAATTCATTCATTACTAAGTATCTTATTATGCTCATTTTAGGATTCATTCACATTGCATTCATTATCCTCTTTTAAAATTGCATTAAGGTGCAGTTATTCAAACATTAGTTATCGTATCATCACATTATCATTTATACTTAAAAAATATTTAAGCATTTAGAAACATAAATCCCTTTGTTTACAAAACATTGGTTTTTAACATTTCATATCCATTTTACATGTGCATTCATTTCATATCAACATTTGTACTTTGCATTTTGTTTATCCATATTACATTCATCTAAAAACATCTAGATGCATATCCATACATAAAATCATTCATTCAACCATTGCATTAACATCATCATCTCATCATTATATCAAAATAGGAAACACCAAAATCCTGTTCATATATTATCATAAGCATACATCATCATCATGGCATTACATACATAAAAGCATTACATCAACAAAACAAAACAAATCATACATAAACCTACATTCATATATTAGTATCCAACATCATAAAATCATCATAAAAACATGCATATAGGAAACATCTCATCAAATGCATACATATACACATATCCATCTAAATAAACTCACCATCCTGCATAAACATCCATACATAATCAAATGCATATCATCAAAATATGGGATCTCCTCATATATCTCATCTCATATATTAGAGTACAATGAAGTCTACAAAATCGGTTACCAAGAGCCATCCAAGATACAGTCCAAAAAAATAAACAATGATACAAATACATCCATGCATGAATGCTCTCTCAAATGCCGCTCTGGCCAGATGCTGTCCCAACACCTCCACCTGCTCCACCACTAGTACCTGCACCCCCTGCTCCATCTCTCCGTGGAGGCCTCATCGAACCACCACTCCCTCCTGCATCCCCTGATCTCTCCCGCCTCAAAGGACCCATCACTCCCCCACTGCTCTGCATCCTCTGCGATCGCTCTGATCTAGTCTGCCGCATCTGAGTATAACTGAGAGCTTGCTGACTCACTGGCACAACCTGCTCATACAAACCCCGCCAGTACTCTATCTCAGCCTGTGCTCGGCCAAACTGTCTCATCACCTCCCCTGTAGGCCCCTGTGCTCCTACTCCAACCTGGACTCTCTCCTGCAGCTCCACCAATCTCTCCACTGCAGTATCTCTCTCCCGCAGCACCACCGTCGGCTCTGACTCCCGTGCAAATAACTACACGTTCCTCACTGCCACCTCCGCCTCCAAATCCTCTATCCGCGTCTGCAAGCGTACTATGATGTGATCCCGTAGATCTCTAGTAGCTCCCCCCTCGGTGTCCATAACTGCCTCCCCTGCACCACCCTCTCCAGTAGTCCCCTCTCCTTTGTCCATCGGGATCTCCCTCTCCATCCCCCTCCCACCCAGCAGAACTCCTCTCGGTATCAATGGTCCCTAGGATATCTGTAAAGGCAGTCCACCTCCACCTCCTCCAACTCCACCACCTCCATCTCCTCCTCCACCTCCTCCATCTCCGCCTCCACCTCCACCTCCTCCACCTCCACCTCCTCGACCTCCTACCCTCCTCCATCTCTGTCCCCTCTCATCCTCAAACGCTGGGATCGGCTCTGCTGGATCCGATATCCGTGGGATCGGGTGTGCCGCTCGGTACTGCGTATACTCATCTGTCACCCCTGCATCAACGACCCTCGGTCGTAGGTCCCATGGCCTCACCTGTAGTGTCCGAAACTCTGCCAGTGCCTGATCATAAGGTAGCACTGGACCCCATGCATACCTCTCTCGAATAACCTGCGCATACTCTCCAGATCCGCTAGGCAGTCCCTACTGCCGCCCGAACTGCCTCATCACTCTCCCGGGCACCTGTCTCTCTACGTGGTATGAGGTCCTCCCAATGAGGAATCAGGTCATGAAGACATAAGGTAGTGCCTCTGCGTCATCATCCCATGGCTCACACTCCAAGTATGGCCGCCATATCACTGCATCCAGGTCATCCAATGCCCGCCACCACCAGTCTAACTTCCCCAAGTGGGGCTGACTCATCATGCCGTTGTACATAAACATGTACGGCTGATCCACTGCGCGGAATCTCAGACTCACTGGTCGAGTCACTAGTAGGTGCTCCCATGCCCAAATATGTAGCAGCGTCATGCCCACTGCTAAAGAACCCCTCCCCCGGTATACCACCTCATGGAGCTCCTGATACATGTGCGCCAGTACGCACGACCCCCATGCAAATCGGGTCCCCTCGGTCATCATCATCTCGATAACCTGTCCCCATCCCACTGCCAAACCATGTGACCGCTTGTCTGGACACAACAGACCTCCCACAATCCCTGACAAAACTGCTGGAAGAGGCTCATATAGTGCCGCTATATCCTCCCACGCGATCGAGCCATCATCAATATATACATCCTCATCAAAAATCCTCTGCACTACCACAGTCCCCCAGGATCTATCGTATGTGACCAGCTCTCCTCGAATCGGAATCCGAAGGATGCGCCACACATCCTCTAGCGTCACGGTCATCTCCCCCTGTGCCAAATGGAAGGTGCACGTCTCACTGTGCCACCGCTCTGCTAGTGCTGTGATCAATCCGTGATTCATACGAATCATGGGCATGTGCATCACCTCGTATAAACCAGTCGCGGCAATGCAGTCTATCTCCGCCTGAGTCAATCGGTCCCGCAACCCCTGTGTCGCAGGATGGCGCTCGCGTAACTGCAACACACGCAGATCCTCCTGCACATGGACATTCATCAATCACCATCAGTTGTTTTATTTTCAAACTTTCTTAAGTTTAAACCTAGACTATCAACAGATACTTTGATCAAGTATCTTCGGGTCTCAACAGGTAAGCAATTATGACAACTTAGACTTCAACGGGCATTTTATCCTAACAAAATGACCTAAGTCTCATCAGGCTGCTATGGTTCAAAACAACTCCCACTTCACCTCGCCATCCCTCCATCATTAGCAATCAGAAGATTTTCTTCATCCAAACTGGGGCATCTTTTTATCTTAAGGCAAAAGCGCTATTTTACCAACAAAAGCACTAGTTTTTCAACAATAGCGCTACAACCCTAACAAAATCACTCAATCAGCTATACAACAGCGCTAAAACCCTTATACAATAGCGCTACTCTAACTCAATAGCGCTCAATTAAGCCCTCAATGGCACTACTTAATCAATAGCGCCCAAACTTGCATACAATAGCGCTACAACAATCCAAAAATGCTCAAACAATGGGGCAATAGTGCCATTGCGGCACAATAGCGCTAGTTTATGGAGCAAAAATGCCAAAACCATAGTTCCAGTGCTCTTGCTCTGACTTGACTTGGACTCAGCTAAACACCTATAAAAAATGCACAAAAATTAAGTTTTCGAATTTGCGTACCGCTGGTCCGTAGTCATCTGGGCGCTGGAACCGTCGGACTCACTCAAATTTGTGCTCAGTGATCGGAATCGGCATCCTAGCTGCTACTCGCTCCTCCAAATGTCCCTATCAGAGCTCTCATTTTCAACTGGTCGTGGTCACAAATGATCCTGTTTTCACCCCTTTCACCCCATTTATACCTTTCGCCGTCACCGTAACTTCTCCCCGCTCATTGCCGTGGTCCCCGTGAACTTCTTGAGCCCCCCATTTCTCCATTCTTCCCCCGTTTTCTTCTAATTTTCACCCACGTTGCTAACTTAGTCTCTTCTACCACCTCGCCAATTTTCATTCTTTTTCGAGAGATCGCCCAATTTTCAAAAATTTTCGGCCCATCTCTCGAGGGGGCATACCACCCATTAAATTTACATTTTATGGGACATTTTCTTCACACCAGTTTTTCTTTCTTTGAAACGATGCGATAAACCGCACCATCTCAAAGAGGGGCAAATGTAGTCACACAAATCTGTCCAGCTTAACTAAATAAATATTCGCTATTTATTTGATTAAAAATCCACTAGCCACTAGTTAATTAAATTAATATTTAATTAATTCATCCCCAAACATTCTTCTATTAATTAAATAAATTATTCAATTTATTTTAATTAATTCATTAAATCAAATTCCAATCAATTAAATAAATAAAATCTATTTATTTAATTAAATCCCCCTATTCCTCTTTTAAATAAATTAAATAAAACATTTATTTAAATCATTATCCCCACCCCACTTGCATTTTCCTACAAATGCAACTTGCACACATTTATTGAAATAAATGAATTTTTATTTTAATAAAATCCTATTTTCCCTCACCCACCAAATCCACTTGCAAAATCTAATCCCCTTCTAGATTCTTCTAACCCCTTCCTAATTAGCCTAATCCATCCCCTAATTATTGTCACATTCCTAAGCAAAATGAAGTCACTTCTCAAAGACTCCAAAGTCTTTGAAAAACATTTAATGCTTTGTGTGTTCAACAAATTAACCCCCAAAGTCTTCCAAGACCACTAATGGCTCTTACATGACCATTTATGTCTCTTACATAACCATTTATGGTTATTTCAAACTTGTCCCCCCAAACATTTATTGTTTTGACCATATTCATCCATTTCACATTTGCACAAGAGTTTATCCATTGGATAAAAGCTTTATTCTTTGAATAAAGAGTTTATTCATTCAACCAACTTGGACTCTAAAATCCCAAAGTCATGTCAGGCATTTAATGCTTATTCCCTCTCCTCTCAACCTATCTCACATTGACACTTGTCATCCTGGGATTGGGTTGAAAGCCCTCACATGGATTTGAAATCATTCAATCCTAACCCTTGTTGAGATTACTCAATCTCAACCATCCATTGCTCCATTTTCCCTATAAATAGAGCCCATTTCTTCATAATCCAGATCCTGAAAACTTGTATGCATTTAAGCTATAGGCATTTTAAGAGAGCATTTTAGCATAGGCAATCTAATATCTTGTCATTTTGGTTAAAATAAATCATTTTAATATTATCATAGCATTAGCTTTTCATTTCACATTTTGAAGCACAATACTACAATATCAATCCTCCATAAGCATCCATAGTGCAAAAAGCTGCTGAGAGCTACACTATTTTGGAACTTGGAGAGGAGAGGAACAAGGGAGAAAGGAGCCAAGACCATGCTAAGAGGCATTTGGAGATGTCTCATTATCTTTGTTTCTTTAGTTAGATATATTAGCATGTTTTTAGTGTCTCTCTTGGTGTGCCTTAATAGATTAGTTTTTGATTGACTAACACTAACGGTTTCGTGTCTTTTGTGTTATTTATCATTTGCTAACCTTGTCCATTTAGGAAGGCATCAACCCTAATTTATTCCCAATCATTTGGAAGATCTCCTCGATCCAATACTCTCTTGGAATATTATATAGTCTCAACCAGACAGGGACGTCTTCCACAAAGGCCTTAATAGGATTGAAGTTTGATTCCTAGTCTCTAATGTAAATACCTCTACCTCCTAAGAAAAAAGGCCCATTATTAAGAACCCAGTTCTTGTCTTTGTTATCTTCTGTAATGACAAAAAAAAGCCATTTGCCATCGTCTTAATCTCCACACTGAAGGGCCACTTCTCCTCACACCATTTATTAATATGACACACAATTGGCCAGTCCCCAAAGTATTTCATAAAAAAAACTCCTCTCTCTAAAAAATGCCATTGAATCATTCCAACTTTTGCAATCCAGAAAATACAACTTTTGGGATTCCACTGGTTTAGGTTTTACCTTTTCTATCGGCTCCGATCTAGGAATCTTCTTCGGCCTCCATTCCTTTTCGTGGATCTTCTGTCAGTCCCTGTCTTGGCACTTGTCGTATTGGAACTATGAATATTGAGGTTGTAGTGATGATCACTTCTGGGTCGAGGGAAATCCTTTCTCCATCTACTGTGTGTCCTTGCATCTGTACCAAACCCTGACTTGATCTTCCCAAGCACACTTAGGTTTCGTCCATGCTCTGAAATCAGGATTCACAAAGAATCTAGGCTTGTCATTCTGCCTGAAATCCCTAAACTCTCTGGGTTGTAGCCCCAATCTCCTGCGCGATGACATAGCCATTTTCTATTCCATGATCTATTTCACTATTAAAATTTAACTCATGACCCATATTTTTTAAGCTAGGTATGTCTAACATCAACATCACAATTATTGAAGAATTTGAGAGCTTATTAACCCCAATTTAAAAACTAAAACCACTAAATCTGAGCTCAAAGAATAATAGGATAACATTGTAAGTAAAAGTGGATATTTCCAAAAAGTGAAGATGATGAAAATTTTAGAATTATAAGAATGAGAGAGGAATACATAGAAAGAGGATATAAAGGAATTTTGTAACAATTTAACTATTGATACAATTAAGATAATTAAAGAAAGATGGGAAAGTCTTATACTATTTGATGAAATTGCACTTACTAATGATGAAAAATCACATTGAATAGGTAAAAACCCTTTGATTAGGAATCAACCCCTTTCCAAAAAAGTTAAGATGAGTAATAATCCTTTCTTAGGCTAGAGAGAGTGAGATAAAGAATCTCAGTGTAACAATTAAACTATTGACACATAGAATACATAGAAAAGGGATATAGAGGAATTTTGTAACAATTTTTTTTTCTGGTTGGTAATATTTTTTTTATATATTATTAATAATAGAGTTTGAGATACATATCAGATGTTCAAAAAGCCTGAAATATGAAGGATACCACATACATACCCTTCCTCCTACAACGACCATACCACTAGCACATTCCTACTACTAGTTGGCATTCTCTAACAACTACCAACAATAGATCTTTTCAACAGGTTTCATGTAAAAATTACCAAAATTGAAACCCAAACTACCCACGCAACCAAAATTGAAAACTGCTTGAACCCTAGATTTCAAAGACTTCATTATATACGCCTATTAGACCATGAGAATTTTACAAAAATACAAAGCATACTAGATCAAAATTTAAATCATTTTGTAAACAAAAAAAAGAGAGAAACAGATGCCTAGGTCCTCCATGACACCATCCTTTCCAGAACTGGGGCACACTTGAGGCATTTCCACTTGGCCCTTCATCCACATTGTTCCATACACCACCTCCTGCATTAGCTTCGTTGTACACTTTCGCCCCTTTTTCCTGCTTTACCCTCTGCACACCCATCATCTTCCACTTTCCCTTACCCATATCATCCTTCTTTATAGAAACACCAATTACAAAGCCCCAAGACTCTTTCTCTTTCAAGTAGAGCTTGATAGAGTCCCATCCAATGGCCACTTCTGCTATGTGCTCGTCTCTATCCAACCCAAAGGGCCAATGGATAAAAAGGACCAATTCCTCCAGTTCATGGATTTTGTTAATATCAAGCCCTTCACCCGCATCAAACCCAACCCTGGGCATAGCCATATCCAACAACTCCATCAACCCACAAAGCTAGTCATCCTCCACACGTTGCCACAAGACCTAGACCAAAACGTCCTTCTGCTCACCTAGGTATAAGCCCCAAGCCAAAACCATCGACACCACATCCATGTTTGTTTTGTATTTGTGCATTGTCTTGAGGAAGCACTCCCCCAGCAACAACTGCATTATATGGACAAAGGCATCATCACAAAGCTTATAAAATGCACTCAATTCTCTTGGCAGAGACGTCTCCCACAAACGCCAGTTGCTACATTGTGGTGTACAATGTAAATATAGCCCCAATAATTGTCAGCACTTCAATACAATCTTCACCCGATACAGCCAAACTAGGCCCAAACCCTTATAAATAATTCCCCATCACATCCCCACATTCTCATCCTTACCAAGTAATTAATGCATTTAAATGTCCCATCGTACTTTGTCATCCACATCCTCCTCCTTTAGATTTCTAAAATCTTTGACATGTATTTTGTGCACTTCCTCAAATGATGTTGCCCATTTGGACAAAACATCAACAATTTCATTGCCTCCCTTTCGCACATGTGAGATGATGTAAATTTTGAACAAATTTAAATCATTTTTTATTTTGAAAATAAATTTCTTTAAAGACCATGCATTTTCTTCACCTTTCATGCATTGGTAATAATTTGTGAATCCCCTTCTAGGTGTAAATTTTGCACACCCAGTTTAATCCCCCATTGAACAACCAATAGGGTCGCTTGAACCTTTGCCTCATTATTTGTACCATGCACTATTTTTTGAGCTCTCATCACCAAAATATTCCCCATCCAATCTTTGATTACAAACCTCGCACCTGATACACTTGAGTTGTCTTTGAGGAACCATCAAAATTTGCCTTATACCATCCATGTTGTGGTACTTCCCATTTACTTGGGGCCTTTCAACCAAGATTGGATTTAGCTGATTAGGCCCATGAACGAGCTTGAATTTAATCCTTGGCCAACAATTTTGAATGTGATTATCTTGTTTTGAGAAAGCCACCTTCTCTAAATAAAACTATGAGGCTGCAACACCAAGTACTTCCTCAATGGAAGTATTAATTCTGCGACAAATTCTATCCACAGATTCTGATTTGCCTTGAAAGATCCTTCTATTCCTTTCCTTCCAGATTTCCCATATGATCATCGAATGGCATATTTTCTAAATACATGAGACCACTGATTTCCTTTTACACACTGGCCAACCCATTAACACATCCTTCAAATGTTCTAGCAATGGCCCCTACCAAGCCAATTTCTATTGTACTATTCTTCAACATTGTATAGAAAATTCATAGTTTAAAAGCAAATGATCCACATTCTCTTCCTCTTTTTCACACAAAACACATTTTGAAGGGCCCATAAATCCTAACCTTTTCTTTTCTCTCCTATGAGAATCCTGCCCTTTATTGCCAACCATGCAAATGTCCCTGCCTTAGGAAGACATTCTTTACCCCAACATAAACTAGTTGGCCAATTATCTTCCTTTTCATCACAGACAATAAGTTGATATCCAATTTTCACTGAGTAAACACCATTTTTCTCTCCACACCACACCACTTCATCCTCTTGATTTAATAAAAGAACTCTCCTCTTAAAAATATCCTTCATTATTCGCTTGTGATTCACATCTTGTAGAATATCATCTATAGATTTCCAACCCCACTCCACTCTACCATCAATCATTTTTGGTTCCATATAGTATCTAACCTTTGTCCCCCAAAAATCACAAAGAAACCGCCTCACACCATCCACATATCTACCATTCCCTAAAATTGCCAATCCATCCTATAAGTCCAACCAAAAATATGTCATTCTCCCATCACTAATCTACCAAGTGATATGCTCTATGATAACCTTCCTGCAAGAAAAAATAAAGTTCCATATAGTTGAGCCTGAAGGTAGATTCCTAATAGTTAAAATCATCTGATCTTCTTGACAGTCCAAATACTTCGCCCTCAGAATTTGTACTCAAAGCTAGGTCGGATTTTTATATAAAGGCCAGACCAACTTAGCTCCCATAGCTTCATTCATTTTATGCCAATTCCTTGAGCCTGCCCCTCCACAATTATTTGACTTGTACATATCTTTTCCCATGCCAAAAGAGGTATTTTATCCTCATCTCTTGCACCATTCCAGAAGAATTTCCTCATTTTCTGCTCAATGTTTTTCAACACTTTGATGGGAATTTGCATGCACATTATAGAATATAAAAGAATGGCAAAGATTACAGTTTTTAACATCAAAATATGGCCCACAAAAGTAAGCCATCTACTCTTCTAACCATCCATCCTTTGTAAATAGCAATCAACCAAACTTTTCCAAATAGAGGACTAGATAGCCCCTCCAAACAAAGGAAGGCCAAGATATTTATCTGGTAGACCACCAATATGCATTTCCAGAATCTTGGAGATTTTCACTTGCTTCTAAATAGAGGTGTTAAATAAATATATTTCATACTATCTCCAATTTATCAGTTGGCCATAAGACTTACTATAATTGTCAAGAGTCCTCTTCATGACCCAAGCCTCTCTCAAGGAGGCCTCCCCTAGAAGAAGAGTGTCATCAACAAACTGTAAATGTGAAATAGCTCTTACCCCTGATGCCACTTTGATACCCTTCCATGAGCCAACATTCCTTCGCATTGAAATCAAGCATCCAAGAGCTTCAACCATAATAATTAATAAAAAAAGGGGAGATTGGATCCCCTTGTCTTAGCCCTTGAGAAGATTCAAAAAAACCTTGCAGGCTTCCATTGACCAGGATAGAAAATCTCGGATTGCATACACAACTTTTGACCCAATCAATCCAAATTTGGTAGAAACCAAACTTTTGAAAAACCTTAAATAAAAAATCCAATCTCACCTTGTCATACGCCTTTTCAATATCAAGTTTCAAAATCATTCTCTCAGTACCAGCAACTTTGATAAAGTGTATGGCTTCATGAGATATTATGATACCTTCCACAATAGACCTACTAGGCAAAAAACCACTTTGTTCCTCCAAAATGATTGAATACAAAGTTTTTTCAACCTATTTTCAATTACTTTATAAATAACTTTGTATATTGTGTTACACAAAGATATAGGCCTAAAATCATGAAAAGACACAACATCAGTTTCCTTGGGGATGAGAGGGATAAAAGTGTTGTTAAAATCTTTTAGCATAAACCCACCAACACAAGATTCTTCAACCACCAACCTTAAAATCCTCAACAAACAAATTTCAAAACTTTTGAAAGCAAGCAACGGGGAAACCATCAGGACCTTGCGCTTTGCCTCCCCCCCCCCCCAAATCAAAGAGAGCCACCTTTACTTCCTCCACAAAAACAACCTCCATTAACTATTCATTATGGGTAGCAGTTATGCAATTTGGAATGACATTCAAAATATCATCATCAATATCAATTTGAGGGCTCATCAACCAAGAGATTATGAAAATAGCTAACAGGTGTATCCTAAATGCCTTTTTGGTCCATCACCACAACTCCATCTTGATTTTGAATAGAAAAAAACTTGATGCAAGACCTTCTCGCTTCAACTGAATTATGAAAAAAAATTGTATTTTTGTCACCATCCTTCAACCATGTTTCACGATACTTATGTCTCTGAAACACTTCCTCCTTGCCCAGAATCTTCATGTAATCATGATGTAGGCATTTTTCTTCCTCAAACTCCTAAGATGACATACCTACTTGAATAACATGCTTATGAAGCTCCTCAAGGTTTATTTCAAAAAGAAGTTTCTCTATAAAGATGTTTTTAAACTTCTCCCTATTCCATTTTTTCAGACGTTCCTTAAGAAATTGAAGTTTCTTGAAAAACCCAAGGCTCAATTCCCATACCAATTTGGAGAATTCTTCAACTACTCTTCAACATATTCTCTGAAACCCTTAGCCCTAAACCACATCATCTCAAACTTGAAAGGACATCTAGAAGGGGCAAAATCATCTTGAATGATAAGACTTATTGGGTAATGACCAGACTCGTGTAATAGTAAAATATCAGCTTCAGTTAACCAAGTTTTCTCCAGCCAAAAAGAAGCAATCAAGTTTTTCTATAATTTTAGAAAAACCTTCCCTTCTATTAGTTGAAGACAACACACCTGTTTTTAATTTGGCTTCAATCAACTCACTGTTAATGACAAAATCACTAAAATCTCGTTGCACATGACTGAACCATTTGGATCCTCCCCTTTTCTCTCCAGGGGATAGAGTGGCATTGAAATCACCACCCAAAATGCAAACCTTATTCCCCAAATTAGAGAGCACTATAGACAAACAAACCTAGAGATTCCTCTTACAAGTTGTGCCAACTGGGCCATAAACATTGAAAAGTTCAAACAAACAGTGTAAAGTCTTTAAGAAAATCCTTACCCATTGCCAGTGTTTTTGTTGTCTGACCAGCACAACATTTGTTGTAGATCCATTCCACAAAATACCCATCCCACTAGAAGTACCCTCAACCTCCATGAAATAAACTCCCCACACTTGAAACCTGACTTTAAAGGCCTGTATATCATAATCTTTTAGCTTTGATTCTTGCATTAGAAGAATATCTGGTCACGCTTGATCAAGAGGTCGCCATTTGTTAGGGACATTGCAACCCCCTAACATTCCATGAAAGGAGCTTCATTGCCTCTGGGAAAAGACATAGCCTTTTCCCAATCTCAATTTGGTTTGTCCTTTTGCACTTCCTGCTAATTCAAAATGAAACCTATTTGGCTTGGGACCTTTAGTTTTTTCTCCCCAACTTTTGGTTTAACTTGCATAGATTTTGTCTAATTGAGAGACCATGTCTCCAGGGTACCAATATTTGCTTGAACACCTAAATCACCCAAATAATTTATTTCCTCCTCTATAACAGGTGAATCAGGGACATCCCTTTCAAGCGACTCCAAATCTTTTATGTCTTTATCATTAAAATTTAAGGTACAGATCAGGGAAATCTAAATATCCTTGAAAATTCCATCATCAGAAAGGTTAGCACCAGATCCATCCTCATCCAGATTTGGGAAGAGACTCCCAATATCTAGAGGATCAATGACCAATGGATTCAAGCCTTTGTTATGAGAAGTTGTGCCCTCCAGAAATTTGTTATCCACAATCCTACAAACCTCATGCATTGCATTGTATTATTAATTGTAATTTATTTAAATTTATTTTTGACAAATTAATCATATTAATTTTTTAGTTATAAAATTTCAATTATTATCATGATTTTTTACTAGGACCAATGTGAATTACAATTAATGTCAAACTATTTATTTTATTTTTTATTTTAATAATTTTTTTTTAGATATTGTCAATTATAATTCATAATCATGGATGTAATTTATTTATGAAATATATACATAATTCTTTGATTCTATATACACAACATTGTAATATACAATAAAATTTTATAATAACTAATCTTAAATTCTTATAAAAAAATTTAATTATTAAGATTAAAGAAGTTTAAATTACTTTACTAAATCAATTGTTAAACAATTATTTTTAAGATGAGTTTCTATAAAACAAGAAAAAGGACCAATCCATATACATTATACTTTTTGCCAATGGCCATAATTTAGTGAGTTGTTCATTGACCCCAAATTTAAATATAAATTTTGGATGGCTACAATCTAAATTTCCCTTAGTAGGTAGTTTATTTTTAATTTTTTAAGATTTTAATAATGTTATATTATAGCACATTTAATTTTAATTTTAAAATAATAAATACAATATATAAATAAGGTGTGTGTATGTATATAAAAAATATCATGTTTGTTTATTCCATTCTTAAATAAAATCATCTTAGTTAACTACGTACGTTATTATGTTAGTTATATATATTTTTTCATAGAGTAAATCTAAAATTTAGTGGATGAATGTCATGAATATTATTTTAGAAATATATCACTATTCTTTATGATTTTATAAAAAATATATCTATCAGCTATGTTTGTATGATATGCATTTACTAAATTTTAGTTTAAAAAAAAAAAGTATATCCATCGTAATAATAACAACATAGTTAATATGTTCATTATTAGTCGATAATTAGCCCATATTACGCGAGCTCTGCTCACCAGAAGTGTCTCACACATGCCTTTCCTTCTTTATCGGTAAACTTGCAGTTGTCTAAAGTCTCTTCATTGTATTTCTTCGTTAAAGTGTTGTGGATAGAGGAACCACCTTATTAACCTATGTGGCAATGGTAAATCAGATTTGGCTCTACATGTTGCAAATGTAAGGAAACTTGTAGCCACCTTTATGACAATTTCCACAACATAGTTAATAGGTCCATTATTAGTCGATAATTAGCCTATATTATGCGAGCTCTGCTCATCGGAAGTGTCTCACACTTGACTTTCCTTTGTTGTTGGTAAACTTGTGGTTGTTTGAAATCTCTACATTTTATTTCTTCGTTAAACTATTGTAGATAGAGGAGCCACCTTATTAACCAATGTGGCAATGGTAAATCAGATTTGGCTCTGCATGTTGCAAATGTAAGAAAACTTGTAGCCAACTTTATGACAATTTCCACATAGCCCAATTGATATTTCAATAACATAATCACATAGAATCTACATGCAAAGAATAGACAACATACCCATCAAAGATGACACAAGATATTGTTGGCATTGTGTTGTCATTGATGTCAACCAATATAGGATGTTACCGGTATCACTGACATTGATGTCAGCTAGTGAAAAAGAAGTTGTCGATATGATGTTGCATACAACTGAGGTGAAGAAATTACATGATGAGCATTGGTCATGCTGAAGTGGCAGAATACTGCTTGGAACACACCGGACATGCAAGGTGTGCTACCAGGACAGTGAAGGATGGATGAGGAGTTGAGATGATGTGTTTGTCATCTTGACAAACCAGATGAGAGTAGGATTGGGGTTATGCAGTAGATCGACAGAGAAGGCATGTTGAGATGCCAGTACAAGGGCAATGTGAAGTGTTTGTCATTGTGACAAACCAGTAGAGAAATGAACATAATTGATCTGGGAGAAAGGCAAGGCCAAGTAGATGCAAATAGAGGAATCTGACTTGACTGAAGATGGAGTCTTGTGAAGGATGATGACATGGTGTCATCAACAGTGGTAACCGATATGTAAGTCCATCGATTATATATGCAAGGTGCAAATGCAGAAGACTTCCCAGTTGTGGGAATGTGCGTGATTTGGTTGGACATGCCTGTTGACCAGTCAAGGTGTACCACCGACAGTTCAAGCAAAGAACAGACATAAGGAGTTAACCAGTATAATGTGAGATACTGATAGGATTAGTTAACTAGAAGTTAAGGGGAACTGGTAGAGTATATGGTCGGTGACCAAGCTAAATCGACAAAGAAGTGTGATGAGGTGGATAGCAACTATGATGCCACGTGAAGATGAAGTGGCCGATGAAACCTGCACAGGTCGGTGAAGTAAGGTCGGTGAGGTAGTTGTGATTGGTCCAACATTAATGGTGACTGCAAAGATTGAGGTAGAGTTGTGCGGCTCGAGATCTAGGACAGATTGGTTGTGTGGATCGACGTAGGCAAAGGAGACAGTTGGGCTATTTATGGCGATTGTCTGAGCAAAGCTGATAGAATGGTTGCAGGTTGCTGAAGAAAGGAGGCATGTTCTGGAAGGAATGTAAATGATGGACATGTACAAATAGACATCTCTAAATTGTGATCCGATCAGAATTGATTGGATTCGGTGTGTCTCGTGATCAGTGGAGAAAACCCAAAGGCACCAAGTTTGAATTGGTTTTTGGTAGGAAGTCTGGGTTATAAATATGTGAGCCTGAGAGATAGATAGTGCTGCTAATGGGAAGAAGATTATGTTGTTGCCAAGTGACAAAACATTACTTCTGTACGTAAGAGAAAAATAACCAAGCGCTCAACAAATATCTGAGAAGAGTGAAGAGTGAAGGAGAATCACGTTGAAGTGTTCAACCGGTATAAGAGTAGAACCAATAGTGTCCATACTGGGAGAGAAAAGGTGAAGGAAACTATAGATTAGGCAGGCATAGGACTGACTAAGTATAGTACCGGTGGAGAGTAGTAGAGTGCTGAAGGAAGTGAGAACCGATAAAGAGAAAGGTGAAACGGTAAGTAGCAACAGTGAGGAGAGAGAGGAGTGAGTACGAAGAGAAGAACCAATAGGATAGTGACTAAGTTGGTGAAGATTCAGTCAGAGTGTGCAGTGAACTGGTAAGGCCGAGGAGATACCTTACCGACAGGGAATATTGTATTGAGTTGTTACAAGATTCACTTGTAACTAGATTACTACCTTGTATTTGATGTTCTATATTGTGAACATTGAGTTGTAGCTCGGTGCAAGGGTTGTAGCTCCTTGGGTTGGTGCCCTAGAGTCAGGAGTTGGTTCTCCTTGGGTTGGTGCCCTAAAAGTGCAGGGGTTGGTGCTCCTTGGGTTGGTGCCCTGAACTTTGTAACTGTATTTTATTGTGAGGCTAGATTGGAGCAGTAGACTCTAGTAGCATTGCTCATCGAGGTTTTTCCCATCTTGGGTTTTCCTCGTATATGCTAGTGTTATGTGATGTCTCCTTGTGAGTGTTTTCATTTGAGTTAGTCTCCTCACTAACCAGTAAGTCTGTTCATAGTTAGATCTAATAACCAATATGCTCACATAGGATTGCTAGAGTGAAGAAGAGATAGAGAACCACTGATTCACCCCCTCCCCCTCTCAGTGGTGCATTGTGTCTAACAAATATACCCTAGGAAAACCCTCATGAGGGAAAAACCCAACCTCCAAAAGCATCCATCACAATGTATTATTCAACAATGCAACATTATAATACAACTATGAAAGCTTCTAAACCCCAACCATCAAAGAGCACTCCATGTGAAAAAGCATGTAACCACACATCCCATCCCATGCTTCCAACCTCCACAAATGCTAAACCTAGCTAACTGGCTCTTTGGCTAACCCAAACAACTGCCCTTGTGGTTGCTTTTATAAACACAAGGTCCCACAAAACCACCAAGTGGCATTACATCAAAACTATGTGCTACAAAACCATGGGCTAACTACCCCATTGACCCCACATCAAATATTAGGTATTGTATACACCTAAAAATAGTCTGGAGATAATTGATTAAATGCTCAGTTATTTAATTAATAACTCTTCCCAATTAATTCAATTCACAAGTAATTTTATTAATTTCCCTATTCATCTACTTGTAAATAAATCTAAATGATTAATTTATATAGTTCATTTCATATCCCTCTTTGATTAAATAATCTAAATTAATTAATTAATCCCCCCCCCCATTTAATTCAATTCTTCTAGTCCCATAATTAAAATTAACAAATTCTAAATTTGTTGAGATTAATTATCTTTTTTCTAATTATTTGAATTTCTAAATTCAAATATGTCACATGGCTCCTAACTTCTAACCACCTAGTCTAATCACCCCCTAACCTAACCCATTCCATCTAACTCTAGGGTCTAACTAACCCTATCCTATCTTGCACATCCTAACCTCTTTTCTAACCTCTTATGGGTTGGATATCCCCTCCTTGGGACACATGGCACTTTGGCCACAGGTCCTCTCCCCTTGGACACTTGCCTTCTCATGAGAAAGTTTCCTTGACACTTGTCACCACATAGATGACATTCTCCCTCCAACCTCTTCTCCAACTTCCTCAATCCTAGCCCTTGATATCTTCAGATCGGATCTAGACCATTGATACCTTCCACCTCAGCTTTGGCCTAGGAATTCCTATAAATACCCCTTATTTTAGATCAATAAGGATCCCTTGAATCATAGATTTTTGCATAGTCACTATAGACATTTACATTTTAATCATTTAGCATAATTGGCAGTTAGATCAAATTATAACATGTTTAGTATAGCAATAATCATGTTAATCTAGTTTCCATTATCAATCATGTAGTTTAATCACTCATTTTAGTTTATCATACATCAAATCATTTGCATAATTATGATCAAGTAGCTACTCAACTTTTGAGTCGGCACTTTGGAGGTCATTGCTTCGTTGAGAGCCAACAATCTAACACCTTCAAGGTCCTAAAAAATAGAGGAAGATAAGACACTTCAAAGAAGGCCATTGGTTTGCATCTTTCATTTAGTTTTCAACTTGCTTCCTAGTTCTTATTATTGTCTCATCTATGTGTATGTTTATTATAAATGACACTAATTTTACCAGCACAGGTACTTTATTAAATTAATTTCTCCAATATTAAATAAATATAAAATAATAAATCCCAATGTTACAATACAACTCATTGAGTGGTCCTGAGAATATTCCCAAGGAATCTCTACATGTTAGACATCCATGTGCAACATCAAATAAATAAATATTACATTACATGTCAATGGAAAACTCACATAATAAATAAACATTACAATTACAAACATTATTATGGAAGGTGAACAACACCTATTTTCCCAACATTCTCCCACTTGTTGTATACATTGCGTAAGGGGAGATAAGTAACCACAACATGAATAAAAGGAACAATCCCTCTAGCACATATACCATCATGGAATCCAAGTGCTCCATGTGCTCTATCAAGATACCTGCAACAAGAAACAAAGTGATCACCATCTCATACATGAATGCTCTCACCCTCCACCATGCCACTGCCACTAGACATAAAAGAGGTAATCCGAAGAGAAAGCCACACAACCTGTTGCAACGAATGATAATTCTCATCTCAACTAATATCCAAACACAAACACACAATCCAAAGGTATCCAATGCATTGGTAGTTGTCAAGAACCAATAACCATAGCTGAAATAACACTCACAACTAGTGCTAACACATCCGACTATCCATACTCCAAGGTATACATATCAAGTGAATCTCATATCATCAACATATACAACCTATAACATGCAATCATAAGCTCCAAGTGCAATATTTGTCACATATATACACCTAGAAACTCCTAGTGCATAGGTAATGTTAAAACTGAAATGAATCCACTAACAACATCTCATAGAAAGTGTAACTATAACCATCTAGTATAAAGGAACATCCACAACAACATGAATAACCTATAAACCAATAACCTACAAGTACAACTCTCACCACAAGTCTCCATAACTCTCCCATTTTATCCACAACCAACAAAAGAAAGAGATCAAGGAACCTCCATGTCATCTCCCACATGACAATACGTGAACACAAAAGTGAATACATAGCTCCAAACAACCTCAAATCCAATATAATGTGAAACCGAACATCTAGGAAGATAACCAAGACCAAAGAGAGAAACACTACAAATCAAAACCTGTAACATGTCTTTCTACATACACCTGTAAATGCCAACCGTGTCAAGTATGATCTCCCTAATAAAACCCCAAATGACAATAACATCACAAGACCCAAAACTATTTAGTCCCTTGGACCAAACAAACATATATAACATGTAACCAACATGGATGTAAGCCTCTCATAACCAAAAGATCAAACTAATACCATTCCCAATCCCAAGGGAATAAGCCCAATAAACTATCTCCCAAACTTAATATCAATGAATGAATTTCATCATAATAATAACTCAAAATGCACAAGGAGATAACCAATTCCATACATCTCTCAAACTAAATCCTCCATAACTAACCATCTATCCATAGGTCAAGATCCATATCTATGAAAGATAAGCATAAATATAATGCACCTAAAAGGAAAAATGGGAAATACCTCTCAAGAAGTAAACCACTGAGTAGACCAAGAGTGGGGAATGAAAATGCTCCTCCAAGACATCCAAGTCATCATGACTCATCTAAGAACAATCTCCTCTCAAGTCCATACTAGGCAAATGCTCCTCAGACTTCCTGCTAAAACCATCAACCGTCTCAACACACGGCTCTAATCACAAGAGAATGTCAACATCACCTATTTTTCCATGTATCCATGGGTACCTATAACCAATCAATCCATGCCAAACTCCAAATGCAGCATAGCACCATCATGAAGTAATCAAGGAAATAATCATGTACCCAATACAAAGAGAACCAACCAAGATCAATGTCAAAGCCCCAACCACATAATCGGGAACAAACACATGAAAACATGATCTAACCATCCCCTCCAAAGAGATAACATGCTCCATATGAACATATCGAATAACCATATCATGCCAAAACTCTAAATGCATATCAAGAGTATCCCATGACATAACATCAACCATCCTTTCAATCAAGGATATCATGTCAAATGAAATCATGAAACCACACAACCAAGGAATCCTTGATCCCTTAAGATGTCAACATCCTCAAATATCATGAAGATCACCATCTTCTACAAGTGTACATGCAAATGCGAAAGACCCTTTTGCAACAACAGGATATAAGGCATCCTCCAAACATTTGCACACTATGAAGATCATCCACCATCCAATAGTGAATACACATCACTACTACAAGCTCCCACTAAACTGTGATACCAAGCTCTCCATAGAATCGTGATAACCATCTTCTAAATGAAGATCATCTAGGTCTACACATACAACTAAAATATCAATAACATCAAGTAAACCATGAACTCCAAGCCAAGAAGATACAAAACTACCAACAAATAATAAGGAACCAATCCTACACCACCACATCATCACTCTCAAAAGCTCCCACTGAAAGTGTAACCAAGCTATCCATGACATCATGATTAAACCATCCTCTAACATGAGAATCAACCAAAGTCATCTAACAATCAAAGAACTCAAGGTGCACATCATGAGCTCCCAAAAGCCAAAGTGACCATGATCCTCAATATAAGAAGATACACTACCATAACCAATCAGGAATCCAAATCAAATCATTATTAATAAAAGAACCTACAGATCCAATCATGTCATGCAAAAGTCCCTAAACACAAGACACATCTATGACATCATGATCACCTCCATGAAATAAGCATCAAACTCTTAATGTGTCCAACCTGTTAGCATAACATAGTCAACACCATAGGTCCTCCATCATGATTGTACCTAGTAACATCATCTCTCCTCCTCAACATGACAACCAAATAAAAAAACCATGTGACTAAACTAAGCCACCAATCTGAATATGCATCAACAATGAAAGGTCTATGGGCATAAACATACCATATCCAAGCCATAAATGCAATCCTATAAGTATAGACCACCTACAACACTGCACAACTTATAGACCCAATAATGCAGCATACATACTCAAACCAAATATTGATAACCATGTCAACATGAGAGAAATCGAGATACAACATTGAGTGTACAATGACATCAAATCCAAATCTCCAATATGTAACATGTCATAAACTCATAATGTCACCATAGTCAAGAGAACCCATAAACAACTCAGGTCAAAATATCATCAAACAAATCATGTCAAATTTTCTCTAAACTTGAACCAAAGTATAGTTCTTTCCAAGAGCTTTCCATCGACTATTCAAAGTCCAAAATCCAACTCTGTATGCTCAAGTTATGACCTCTCAAAGTCATAAAAGTAACTCTGACTTCCAACTAACATTTCACTGTTAAAATAGCAAAATGTGGAAAAACTAATCATATCACAATGAAGTACACTAAGTCACCTTTCCAATGACTACAAGAAGTCAAAAATCCAACATCATATGAACAAAATATGCTTCGCGGAAGAATTTCGCCCATTAGACATTTGCAAATAGTGGACTCCAAAAAAATTGTCAATATGCCATGAAAATCATTTTACAATTTTCTCTCCAATATGCCCACAAAAATAATTTTCCATTTTTTCAAAAATATTGAGATCGGCCCAACCGACCCCTCCACATATCCAGCTGGCATATAAAATGTCAAAGTTTCTATAAAAAAAACTTATTAAAAATAAATTTTAATTTTTTATAAAAATTGACAAAATATTTTAATTATTTGTTAAAAATATGTATTTTATTTCCACCAACCATGGGGGGGGGGGGACAAACCCGCACTTATTTTATTTCCATTGACCATGTGGGGGGGACAAACCCGCACCCTAAGGGTGGTCCTTATGGGGTTTTACCTTGCCCGAGGATCTTCCCATTGGACAAAGGCCCCGCCGCCGGTGAGTGGCAATGCCGATAGTGTTGGAATTCATTGATACCGACAGTAAACTGAGAGGGGGGGGTGAATCAGTTTACTAACAATAACAACAATCAATTCAATTATAAACCTTAAATTGGAGCACAACCCAATGAAGAATATAACATGAAAGCACAACACACATAACACCAATATTTGATGTGGAAAACCCAAAAAAGGAAAAACCATGGTGGGAAACCCTACCCACAATCAGATGAATACTTTGTAGTAGTATTGTGAATAATTACAATGGGGTTTGCACATGCATAAAGGCCAAAAACCTAGAGTGCACTGCTCATCACAAAGGGAAGTCTCACTGAATTGCAAAATCATCAGACTACAATCCGAAAAACAATGAACTATGAAAGTAGCATCTACTAATGGCTGATATAGTTTCAGTTAAGAACTGATGTCTTCTTTGCAATATAAAACCTTTCCAACCTTCACCTGAATGATATGACTTTATTCACACTTAATTCTTTCTCTGATAATGCAGACTTAACCAAACATAACCATCAATCTATCCATATCCAAATTACATGAATAAGTCACCTATAAATATAGATCATCAACCTTATTGACAAGGTCGGCTAAACCCTAAACCCATAAACCCATAATTACAAAGATTACATCACATGATACCACCAGATCAATATTATGATTTACATAACATAGCATGGACCTAAATCAAGTAACCAAACAATTATATCTGTTGGGGATTCCACTAAGACCAAAATCCAACATGCTTCACTTGCCAGTAGAAACCCTCAGTGAAAGTTTAACCAGATTCAAATAGGACCACCATAATAGCACACCATCCAATGCAAAGTCGCCAAACACTTGGGATATGATTAAGAAACACCTTTTAGCATGAAAGAAACTGATTCCATAAGCTGGACCCAAAATCCACTGACCAAGTCACCAAAACAACATACTGGTAAAGCTAACCAGGAACACCAGAAGATGGTAAAGCCAAAAGATAGTCGGTAAAGGCATAAACCAACTAGAATATAGAAAGCATATAACCATCATAATAAGCATCCAAAACAAATTCTAGAGGTCTGATCATACCGGATGAAACTCATAACCATAACCAAAATGATCACCAAGACTAACCGGGATAGTCTCCAATTGGGATAGAGTGTTGACATCAATGACAACACTTAACCAAATCCAACATATTGATAACAATCTCCCCCTTTGGCATTGATGGCAACACTGAATGTGGAAAACATCCAAGTGCCAAGGAATGCCAACAATCTCCAAAATACCATAAAAAAGATTTAGCGGTTTTCACATCAATACCTTCTCCCCCTTTGACATCAATGACAAAGGATGGATACTAAACCAAGAATACTGAACCAAACAACTAACTACTCCCCCTGAGTAGTAGCACCATCTTCAACAACTCGGATCAGAAAAGTATGTCTGATAAGCTTATCGGATTGATGCGTCCTCGCATCTCTAAGTCTCTTCCAGAGGGTTAGTAACCCCCAACTGATCTCTGAGATATTCAAAAGTGTCTTTAGGCAATGGTTTCATTAGAATATCTACAATCTGTTCCTTATTAGGCACATAAACCAATTTGACTTCCTTTGCTTCAACCTTTTCTTTCAAGAAATTATACCTTGTAAAAATGTGTTTTGATTTGGAATGAAATACCGAATTCTTTGACATATCAATAGCAACAGTATTATCACAGTGAATAACAATAGGCTCATCATAACTTACCCTTATATCCTTTTACATCTGTTTCATCCATAAAATCTGAGTACAGTTGGTAGTGTGTATGGTGAAAATGGATACAACAATGTTGAAAGACTAAATGAATTGAACCACAAAACCCTAGCCTAACAACAACAAAGATCCACCATAACATATGAAGATTACCTAAGACAATGCAAATCAAATGAAATCACAAAGATTATACCATCACATGTCCAATAGGGTTTGGATCTCCATTCTTCCTATCTCCATTGATCTTGCTTGATATATTTGCTCTCAGATTTTATGTGCACAAGAGCTCAACAAAGAACAAAAATGTGGTTGCAAGTAGGATCGCATATGAAAGTTCAAAAGCGTAGTCGGGGGTTTGATAATGAAGGAAGCATCTCCTTATATAGAAGACACTATAAGAAATGGAGGGATAAGATTGAGAGGTGTAAAAGATAAATGGTCGGCTATGATTAGAGGGTAGGTAAAAGAAATAATAAAATAATGAGAGGGTAGGTAGTGTATGAATTAAGAGATAAATGACATGTGTCATGGGTAGAAAAGGCTAATGAATTAATTAAATAAATAAAGATTTATCTAATTAATAGAGGTGGTGAGATCAATTAAATAAATAAGATATTTATTTAATTCAGGAAAAAGGATAATTTAAATAAATAAAGTATTTATTCAAATGGGAAATAAGGCTAGAAGAGGATAAATGAATTAATTAAATAAATAAAGATTTATTTAATTAATAGAAGAATTAGGCTAAAGTAATTAAATAAATAAAATATTTATTTAATTAGACATGACAATTTTAGGTGTCTACAGGTAGCAGCTGCAACATATTCTACTTTAGCTGTAGACAATGAAGTGCATGTTTATTTCTTACTAAGCCATGAAGCCAACTTCTTCCCAAGAAAAATGCATACCATGTCACAAACTCAAGCACTGCAGTGCACAACACAAGGAAACCAAGGGTGCACACCTTGCAATAATCCCCAAAGATCTGATCTTCAAAATGATTTAGCTTTACATACCCGAGAGTCTTTGAATTTTCTTGATTTGCTGACTCATTCTGCTGTTCCTCTATCATTGTTGAATTTTCTGATGCTACCGGTGTCACAGGTTCATGTTCTGAACCGATTCTTGCATTACCAGTTCAGTTCTAATAAATTCATCTTCTGGTCCATAATCATATGCTCTGATTTGATTACAACCATGCTTATCCACCTTGACATTTATGCTTTCCAATATCCTATTCAATCTTTTGTTATAGCATCTATATGCCTTGCTCTTAGTAGAATAACCTAAAAATATTCCTTCATCACTTCTAGGATCAAACTTTCCTAATGCATCATCTCTTCTAATGTAACATTTGCTTCCAAAAAATCTGAAATATCTGACAGTAGGAGCATGACCAAACCATAATTCATAAGCAGTCTTACCGGTATTGCCTTTAATGTGTACTTTGTTAAAAGTGTATACAATGGTATTGGCAACCTCTCTCCAATAGATATCAGGTAGTTTAGCTTCAGTCATCATAGTCCTTGCAGCATCCAAAATTGTTTTGTTCTTCCTTTTTACTAATCTGTTTTGTTGTGGGGTTCTAGGTGCAGAAAGTTGTCTCCTAATACCATTCCTTTCACAAAAGTTGTTGAACTCACCGGATGTAAACTCACTGCCATGATCTGATCTTAAGCACTTTACCTTCAGTCCCATCTCAGTCTCAGCATAGCCTTAAATATTTTGAATTTCTCAAAAGCTTCATATTTTTCTTTCAAAAATGCCACCCACATCATTCTAGAATAGTCATCAATAAGTGACATTAAATTCTATCACCTTGAAAGATTTTAGTCCTTGCTGGTCCACACAAATCAGTATGAATAAGATCAAGAATTTCATTAGATTTATCATGTACACTTCTGAAAGAAGTTCTAACTTGCTTACCTATTTGACATTCTCTACATACCAGATTATGAGGTTTAACAATCTTGGGAAAATCTGTGACAGTCGGTATTGAACTGATCTTTACTATGCAATCAAAATTAACATGACACATCCTCTTATGCCATAACCAACTTTCATCAATCTGAGCAATCAAGCAAGCCTTCTCACCAAAGTTCAAATGAAAGATATTACCATTGGTCTGGGTTCTAGAAGCAATCTCCAATCCATATTTATTAATGATCTTACATTTTCCACCTTGAATTGCAAATGAAATTCTCTATCCGCCATCTGACCTACACTTAAAAGATTATGCTTTAAGCCTTCAACACAATATACATTATCTATATTAGTCTTACTATCCAATGATATTGTTCCTTTGCCTTTGATCCTACATGCCTTGTTGTCTCCAAATCTGACCAATCCACCATCAAATTCTTGCAGTGATAAGAACTTTCTTTTGTTACTAGTCATGTGATGTGAGTATCCACTGTCTATAACCCATTCATCCTTTTCTTCAATTTTAGCAGCCAAGGCCTTTTCCTTAGTATGAGTTGGTTCAATGACAAATTTCAAAGAATCATCGTTGATAGCAATAAAGACCAAATCTTTGATGGATGAAGCGTCATTACTGAATCCACTCACAGGTTCATCATCATCATCATCATCAGCATCATCATCATAAAAAATACCATCATCATCACTAGCACAATAACATGATTTATCCTTATTCCTTTTGAATCTAGGTTTGCTCTGATATTCAGGATTAGGATTATAATTCCTCATAAATATTTTATGATTCCTAGTAGCTCTTTCAGGACATCTAGATGCAAAATGACCAATCTTATCGCATGAAAAACATTTAAAAGGGACTTTTCCTTCACACTTACTTCTAGTTGGTCCTTTAGGAATTCTTCTAGCAATCAGGGCTTCCAACTTTTCAAGCTCTCTTTCTTCTTTCTCAATTTCCTCCATATCCTTAGCATACATCTCTTTCTAATCTATCTTTTGTTTACTGAATGCAGATGCTCTAAATGAAGTCTTAGTTTTAGCAGCACTCTGATCTCCAAGTTCTTCAAGTTCAAAAGCAGTCAATTTCCCAAGTAGTGTATCTCTGGTCACAGGGGTACTTGACATTGTCCGGAGTTCACTAATAGCAGTAGACTTCATTTTGTAAGTTGGAGGTAGAACTTTAGAACTTTTGACACTATCTCATCCTCACTAATAGATCTGCCACAATATTTGATACCCATGACAATCTCATTGACTCTATCCATGAAAGAACTTATCTTCTCATCCTCTTTCATCTTTAAAGTTTTGTATCTTACTCGGAAACCTTCAAGTTTAGCAATCTTCATAGCCTAGTCACCTTCATAAAGAGTTTCAAGCTTTGTCCAGATCAACTTAGCATTCTCCAACTCTATGACATTCAATAGCTTTTCATCAGATAGGGCGCTTAACAATGCTTCTTTTGCTCTTACATCATTTTCAGCTATCTTCTGTTCATCAATAGGTGCTGGTGTTCCAAAATTAGGATCATGAGGTATATACCCTTTCTCCACTATCTCCCAAACTTTAGCTCCAAGACATTTGAGATGAATCTTCATTCACTCCTTCCATATCTTATAATTTGTACCATCAAATATGAGACTCTCCTTCCAGTAAGGATTGAATGTGTAACTAGATGCAGTTGCCATCAGATCTCCTCAAGTAGTTAAGCTTCTATAGAGAGGACCTCGCTCTGATACCAATTGTTGGAATGCACAAATACCGATAGTAAACTAAGAGGGGGGGGGGGTGAATCAGTTTAATAACAATAACAATAATCAATTCAATTATAAACCTTAAACTAGAGCACAACCCAATAAAGAATATAACATGAAAGCACAATGCACATAACACCAATATCCGATGTGGAAAACCCAGACAGAGAAAAACCATGGTGGGAAACCCTACCCACAATCAAATGAATACTCTATACTAGTATTGCAAATAATTACAATGGGGTATGCACATGTAGAAAGGCCAACAACCTAGAGCACATTTCTCATCACAAAGGGAAGTCTCACTGACTTACAAAATCATCGGACTACAATCCAGAAAACAATGAACTATGAAAGTAGCATCTACTAATGCCTGATATAGTTACGGTTAAGCACTGATGTCTGCTCTGCAATACAAAACCTTTCCAACCTTCAATTGAATGATATGACTTTATTCGCACTTAATTCTTTCTCTGATAATGTAGACTTAACCAACCATAACCATCGATCTATCCATATCCAAATTACATGAATAAGTCACCTATAAATACAGATCATCAACCTTATTGACAAGGTCGGCTAAACCCTAAACCCATAAACCCATAATTACAAAAATTACATCACATGATACAACCAGACCGATATTATGATTTACATTACATAGCATGGACCTAAATCAAGTAACTAAACAATTATATATGTTGGGGATTCCGCTATGACCAAAATCCCACATGCTTCACTTGCTGGTAGAAACCCTCAGTGAAAGTTCAATCGGATCCAAATAGGACCACCATAATAGCACACCATCCAATGCAAAGTTGCCAAACACTCGAGATATGATCAAGAAATACCTTCAACATGAAAGAAACTGATTCCATAAGTCGGACCCAAAATCCACTGACCAAGTCACCAAAACAACACATTGATAAAGCTAACTGGGAATGCCAAAAGCCGGTAAAGCCAAAAGCTAGTCGATAAAGGTATAAACCAACCATAATATAGCAAGCATATAACCATTAGAATAAGCATCCAAAATGGATTCCAGAGGTCTAATCATACCGGATCAAAATCACAACCAGAACCAAAATGATCACCAAGACTAAATGGGATAGATCCAACCGAGATACAGTGTTGACATCAATAACAACACTTAACCAAATCCAACATATTGCCAACAAATAGTGGGTACCAACCACTGTCGACAATCACTATTGTAGGGGGGTTGGGGAGAGATGGGGTTTGCGAACACCCCCCCCTCCAAATATCTTTTTTATTTTAGAGAATTTTTTTTAATATTATTTTCTAATGCTTGCACAGGAGGTACGATTGTACGACCGTACAACCTAAAATATTTCCAAACTCAGGCCTTCATCATTAAAATAGGGTGCATTATATATCAAAATTTGTCTCTTAGCCTCCCTAATCACAACCATGGGGTTTGTTTTGTCCCGTGAGGTAAAATATAAAACTTCACCCCCAAAACCCCCATAATGTAAATCCATAAAAACCCAATTTGAGATAAATTTTATAAAATCAGATTTGCGATAAATGCCCACAAATATACAACCCCACAACCTACAAAAAACTCTCATATCTTGTCTTGTCTTTTATTCTAACATGCAATCATGGATTCAACACCTAGGGTTATAACACCATAAAACCATAGCTCTGATACCACTTGTAAGGAAACTTGCAGCCAACTTTATGACAATTTCCACATAACCCAATTGATATTTCAATAAAATAATCACATAGAATCCACATGCAAAGAATAGACAACATACCCATCAAATATGACACAAGATATACCCTGGGAAAATCCTCATGAGGGAAAAAACTAGTCTCTGAAAGCATCCATCACCATGTATTATTCAACAATTCAACATTACAATACAACTATGAAACTTCTAAAACCCCAACCATCAACAAGTCATCAACAAGCACTCCATGTGAACAAGCATGTAACCACACATCCCATGCCATTCTTGCAACCTCCACAAATGCTAAACCTGGCTAACTCAAACACCTACCCTTGTGGTTGCTTTTATAAACACAATCTCCCATAAACCACCAAGTGGTATTACATCAAAACCATGTGCAAATACCATGAGCTAACTACCCTGTTGACCCCACATCTAATATTGGGTACTTTATTAAATTAATTTTCCCAATATTAAATAAATACAATACAATATATCCCAATGTTACAATACAACTCATCAAGCATTACACGTCCATGTGCAACATCAAATAAATAAATATTACATTACATGTCCATGGGAAACTCACATAATAAATAAATATTACAATTACAAACATTATTATATAAGGTGTACAACACCTATTTTCCCAACAACAAAAAAATCAAACTTACCTTATCTGATATAACTGCCATTCTTCACCACCATTGACCTTATTTATTTACAATTCTTGTAAACACAATGAATGAGTTTTAGATTCCCTTTTCTAAGAAGCTTTTGATAAGTGTGGTAAAAGGCATGGAATATTTCATTTGAAAATTTTATAGCCTTTTTCTCTATTAAAAACAATTTTTTTAATATGAGAATTCTAAGAGTTTTGATGATAGGTATTAAATTATTATTAAATTTAAAGAATTAAATTTTTTTTTTTCTAGAGAAATATTTCAGTATATTGTATTGTTTCTTAAATTTCAGTAGTTGGTATGGTTTGAGAAACTCTATTTTAGTCCATCCACATAAACTATAAGTATGATCAATTTGTGTACTTCAACTTTTTGTTTTTTTAATTCATTTCAAATTTCATTGGCATGTTAAAATTATTTTAGGATTTAAGTATAGTTTAAAAATATATAGAAGAAAATAATTCATTATGATTTGTTTTTATTAAATTTAATCAAGTTAAGCAATAGTTTTTTACAATTATAAATTAAAAAAATTAGTATATAATTTTATTTAATATTTTTTTAAGTTTTAACTAAAATTTTAAATTGCTACTATTATTTTTTCAAGAATTCTTAAAACAGTTTTAAAATTCATATATCTTCAAAGAATTTTAAAATTAATACTTAAAGTATTAAACCAATTTTTTAAAATATTATAGACAATTAATTTTCCAAGAATTCATAAAATAATTTTAAAATTCATTCATATCTTCTAAGAATTTTAAAAATTAATGTTTAAAGTAAAAGTAAAATAGATGTAGTCAAATTCAAAAAAAATTACTTTAAACAAATTAGAATATACATCAAGAACAAACTTGAATAAATGAATGAAATAAAATTAGAATTGTATACACCTAAAAATGGTTTGAAGATAATTAATTAAATATGTAATTATTTAATTAATCCCCTTCCTAATTAATTGAATTCGTAAGCAATTTGATCAATTTCCCCTTTCATCTACTTATAAATAAATTTGATCAATTTCCCCTTTCATCTACTTATAAAGGATTTATTTATTAAGTTCATTTCATAATCCCTTTTGATTAATTAATCTAAATTAATTAATCCTCCCCCCATCTAAACTCATTCTTCTAATCTTGTAATTAGTTAAAACAAATCAAATCATGATTTGTTGAGATTAATTATCTTTTTCTAAATATTTAAATTTCTAAATTAAAATGAGCACATGGCTCCTAACTTTTAGCCACCTAACCTAATCATCCCCTAACCTAACCCATTCTATCTAATCCTAGGGTCTAACTAACCCTATCCTCTTGCACATCCTAACCTCTTTTATCCTAAACTCCTATGGGTTGGATATTCTCCCCTTGAGACACATGGCACTTTTTCCACATGTCTCCTCCCTTGGACACTTGCCCTCTCATGAGCAAGGTTCCTTAACACTTGTTACCATAGAGACGACAAGTGTCCCTTCCTCCAACCTCTTCTCCAACTTCCTCAATCTTGACCCTTGATATCTTCAGATCAAATCTGGACTGTTGATTCTTGCCACCTCAGCTTTGGCCTTGGAATTCTTATAAATACTCCTCATTTTGGAGCAATAAGGATCCCTTGCATTCATAGTTTTAGCATAATTACTCTAGGCATTTTCATTTCAATCATCTAGCATAATTGACATATTTGATTAATCATGCATAATAATCACGCTTTTCATATCATTTGTATGATCATGAAGTAGCTACTCAACTCTTGAGTTGCCACTTTGGAGGTCATTGCTTTGCTGAGAGCCAACAATTCTTCAACCTTCAAGGTCCTCAAGAATAGAGGAAGATGGGACATCTCAAAGAAGTATTTGGTTTGCATTTGTTTAGCTTTCTATTTGCTTCATAATTTCATTATGTTGTCTCATCTATGTGTATGCTTGTTTCATTTAACCATATTTTTTAGCATCACATTAATTGGTGCCCACCGTGGGGCCTAGCCCCTTTGATCTTTAACAAATTTGATTGTAGGAAATCTCATTGACATGTTGATTAGCTCTTTCAGTGCATAGATTAGCTCTCTCGGGCTCCTGATTCGCATTCTTGGTCTCCATTGTAGCGTCCCGACACCTCAAATGGCATTTATGGGAGATTTCTCAACTCTGTTTTTATGTTTTTCCATACTTTAGCATTTTTCAGTCTATACCTTAATGTTTCTGCTATGTCTTGTAGTATTTTTGGTCTATTTGATAGCATTCTCGGTCAGTTTAGCAGCATTCTTGGTCCATTTGGCAGTGTTCTTGGTCGCTTCGGCAATGTTCTTGGTGTTCGAGATTGTTTTTGGTTAATTGAATAGCGTTCTTAGTCCATTTGATAGCGTTCTAGGTCCATTTGATAGCGTTTTCAAATTTTTATTGATTTTTCTAATGTTGTATTCTACATTTCTCATTTCTGCTTCTCAACAATCATTTTCTCGAACCTAATTTGCAGTTTGTTGATTTTGCAGGTACTTATTTCATTGTGAAAGATTGGAGTTATAAACCATTTCACCGTCAAAGATTACAATATAAACTACTAACTTTGTTTGCAGCCACAAGATTTTGCACTTATTTTTGATAAATTAGGCACATAGACTAATTACAATGGAAATGAACAAACATGTCTTATGTGTTTTTGATGATAGGAGAGTATGCTCTCACCTTTCTTAGGTGATCAGAAAGCTAGACTCATATTTTCTTTTCAATAGTGCATATCTTTAGTGGGCCTGCCCTCCCGAGGAGCCTATAAGGCCAAAGCCATTAAGGTCGGTGAGAGGGGATTGACCCAAGTGGGAACGGCTAACGCCAAGTACTCCAACCCACTATAAAATAAACGTGATTTGATGAAAATCAAGTCAATGAAAGTGCTCGGGAATAACTCTCCTTCGTACCTTCGGGTATATCAAACCTTGATTTTCAAGGCTGGGAGACCTCTTAATTGAGTTTATACCCCGACGCGCTGAACAGATCCCTTACTAGTTCCAATCAAAATTAGAAGCTACCTGGCTTACCTCCGAACATTATTAAATTCTTAGTGCATGGAGGGTGAAGAATATCTCCTTAAGATTACTCACCACATGTCCTTCTTAAGCATATGTGCGAACTCCCCTTTTGAGACCTTATTGGTAGCTCATAATGGGACTCCACTAGCTCTCGCAAAGGCAAAAACATAGGCGGCCTTTATGAGGTGACAAGGGTTTGTGAGTTGTCAGGGTACCAAGTGTGGGCTAAGAACTAATAATGAAGCCAATCTCCTTAGGATAGACTGAATGATGTGTTTTCAATTGTTCAAATCCCATGAAAACTTGGGCTTTCTTTAAAGCTTCTTTAAAATACACTTTATGTGCCCTTTGGGACAAAAATACAATCTAAATTCTGTGTTTGTAAGTTAGTTCAAGATATCATCCATTGAAATACAACAAAAATTGCAAACTCAAACTTCAAATTGTCAAATTTACAAGTTTCACATCAGATTAGCTCTCACAGTCCAAATAGTCACTCTTTCAGTCCAAACAAATGCTCTTTCAGTCCAAACAGTCACTCTTTCAGTCCAAACACTAGCTCTTTCGGTCCAAATAGTAGCTCTCACAGTCCAAACAATAGCTTTTTTAGTCCAAACAATAGCTCTCATGGTCCAAATAGTAGCTTTTTCAGTCCAAACAGTAGTTCTCACGGTTCAAACAATAGCTCTCATGGTCCAAACATCAACTCTCTTGGTATGAATGTTAAATTTCTCATATTTCAATATTAACTCTCCAAGATTGAGCTTGCTAGGTATAAACATCAATTTTCTCAGTCCACACATCAACTCAGAGTCAAAACAAGCATTGTCTAAGTTCCAACATCATTATTATAAACAACAGAGTTTCTGGTCTAAACAACAAAGTTTCTAGTCTAAACAACAACTCTCTTGGCCTCAACAACAGAGTTCCTAGTCTAAACAATAGAGTTTCTGGTCTAAACAATAGAGTTTCTAGTCCAAACAACAATTCTCTTGGTCTAAACAATATATTTTCTAGTTTAAACAACAACACTCTTGGTCTAAATAGTAGCTCTTTCGGTCCAAACAACAACTCTCTTGGTCTCAACAACAGAGTTCTTGGTCTAAACTGTAGAGTTTCTGGTCTCAACAACAAAGTTCCTGGTTTAAACAATAGAGTTTTTGGTTTAAACAACAACACTCTTGGTCTAAAAAATAGCTCCCTTGGTCTAAATGTTAGCTCTCTTGGTCTAAACAACAGCTCTTTTGGGTTGAATGTCAAATTGCTCATGTTTCAACACTAGATCTCCCAGTATGCACTTGCTAGGTGTAAACATCAGTCATCTGAGTCTGAAAATCAAAAATTTGGGTCAAAATAACAATCTTCTAAGTTCAAACACCAAATTTGTTGAGTTTAAACATTACTATTTTGAACTTTAGAGTCACTGCATTGCAGCACAATGTTTCTAGTATGTATTGCAGCGTTTCTGGTTTGTCTTGCAGCGTTTCTGGTCCGTTTGTTAGTGTTTATGGTCTATTCCTCAGTGTTCTTGGTCAATTTGTCAGCATTTCTGGTCAATATAGCAGTGTTTCTGGTCTGTTCCTTAGCGTTTCTGGTTAGTTTGTTAGCATTTCTGGTCATTTTGTTAGAAATTCTGGTAAACTGCACCAAAATAAAACAAAAACAAAAACAACCCATTTCTCAGACAGTCAAACATAGAGACTAGGTTATCTTCTCAGGTCACCCAGTCAGGTTATCTTCTGTCAAAACATATATAAGACTAGACATGCTAAAGGTTCTCAAGTATTCATCTCCAACAAGTTCAGGATCTAACATCTTAAAGTGCAACATCACATTTTCTTTAATAAATTGATCATTCAAATGCCGTTTCTTATCAGGATCTATCATCCTTTATCATGAAACTACAATGCTTGATCATATTAACCTCATTCTCTATCATATGATATATCATTCCTATTGAACCTGGTCATATCAAAAATCACAAAATTTGTACTCCAAACTAAGATAAAAAACTTGCAAACTGGCAAATACTTGAATGACCATTTTGTGTCTTATCAATCTATCATACTTACCTCAACAATTGATCACTTATTATGACACATTATAGAAAATTGAAACCTGACAAAACATTCAAAACACATGCATGTCTGTTTTAACTAGGATTCAGAGATGAAAAATCAAAGAAACCGAAATAGAAACACTTGAAATGGCTGAAGATCATGAGGAAATGACACACGAAGATGAAATACAAGAAGAAGAGATAACTGATCAACACATCATAGAAATCAAGCAAGATCCTAAATTTGAAAAATTCATGGGGAAAATATTGGAGAGCAAAAAAGAAAAATACTTCTTAATGTTAGCAAAATTTGGTGCTAAACTTCCCCAAGATTTTGACGTGAACAATTTAAGACAAAGGGGGGGATCAAGTGACACTTACGGTGATAATGATAAAAATGAAGAAATTTTCAATCGCAAGAAGCATGACACAAAAATTCCCGAGGATACAAGAATTCACGAGGACGCATGAAGAACCAATGAATACACACGAAAACCTAATGATGATACAAGAAGGGATCATAATGATACAAGGAGAAATCATATTGATGGTCCTCTATTGGCTCTCACACAGCAAATACAAACTCTCCAAATGCAAATCCATGATATACAAAGAGGAACCACTAATAAGTATTTGCTTCAGGAAATCTGTCCTTACCCATTCAACATAAATTTAAACATGATACCATTTCCTACAGGTTGTGAAACTCCTAGATATGATAAATATAATGGAAGCACTGATCCCCAAGATCATATACGAGAATTTTGCATGATGAGTATGGAGTTTGCACATGAGGATACATACTGTGTCGACTTGAATTTCATCCTCAGAATGCTACCTTCATGGTTTATGTCTCATTGTGTCCTAACTCCATTGTTCCTGGTTGCAGATGGTGTGCTCTCAGACAATGCACTAATAGCTTCCAAGATGGCATATGAAGAATGTATTGATAACTGATAGTTAACAGATACTATGATATGCAATACTACATGATTATGCTAAAATTCTAATTGCTATTTTCTTAAAGATTAAAACTCACGGATGCATAAGTTTTACAAATGATTTGCTTGAAAATGCACTTGAAGTCTAACTCTCTCTCAACTGAAGCTCTTGATTTTATAGACCTTGAGAGGATGAGATGACGTGGCTCAGATCAATGGTCATGATCAGATTTGTAGATTTGGATGGCTATGAGCAAAGGTTAAGGTCAAGAGAAAGGGGGAAGGAGAAGACAAGTGTCACTCATCTTACCTTGACTGGGATGCTGACTGACGGAATCTAGGGATAGTTGGAGAAGATTTAGGCATGAGAGGACAAGTGGACTCAAGTCCTTCCTAAGATGTAGGGGGTGTTGGAGAGAATATAGAATGGTTATGAAATATGTGTACGTACACAATATTCATTAAATTTGGTGGTTGAAGATAAATGATGAATTAATATTTAAGAAATATTAATTTCCTTGGCCACATGATGGATGAGTTGGCAAAGGGAAGAAGAAGTGGAGATGGAAGAATCAGTTGGATAAGAAAGATTAAATAATTTAAGAAATTATTTAATATTTGAGACTATAGGATAGGAGAATACCCATTAAATATTAGATATTTAATTGATTAGAGGAGATAATTAAATATTAGATATTCAATTAACTTGGTTAGAAGGATAATTAAATATTAGATATTTAATTATTTTAGAGGAATAGAATAGATGAATTAATTAATAAATTATTTCAATTAAATTAATTAATAGAAAGACACGAAAATGAATTAAATAAATTAATCTTTTCAAATTAACTATTTAATAGAAGAATAACTATTAAATAAATATATAATATTTATTTAATCGCTCATAGCCAATTTTATGTGTATACATTTTGCCCCTCTTTGAAATAATGTCAAGACAACATTGTTTCAAAGATTAAATCAAGTCTCGATAGTGTGCCTGACGAAGATTAAAAATCCTGATTGTGTGCCCCCTCAGGAGATTGATCGTGAAATTATTGAAAACTTTAGTTTGAATGATTGATCTCATGATAATTGATAAAAAGTTCTGTCAATTAAATTCATTTGTAAAAAACAAATTAAATTGCCCCATTGAATAGCATTAATTACTCTTTCAAATAGTAAATATAAAATTAACCAAGGTTAATTTTAATTTCATTGTTATCCTTGTCAGCTTGTGAAGAAAATTGTCTTGGTGAGGTGGCGAAATGGTGATTCCTGTGGAGAACCATCGATTTGAGCGTGTTCGACGATATTAGTGACCTCCTGAGTATGGGTATCTGGTATGTATCATATCCTGAGCTTTGTTTTCAACTTGTCATGCAACTTTTCATGTTTTTGGGTGTGTTTTTTTATTTTTTAATTTTTTTTGGCGATTTTCGATATTTAGTTAGCGCTTTTGCATTTAGATTTAGCGCATATGCAATTAGGTGTAGCGCATTTGCTCATGGTAGTGCTTATGGTCATTTTGATAGTGCATATGATAAGGATGTTAGCGCATATGCATCGGTTAGCGCTTATGTTTCATTTGTTAGTGCATATGCATCGTTTGATAGTGCTTTTGCATGTTTCATGCATTCATGCTCAGGGTTAGCGCATTTGTTGAAAAAGTTAGCACATATGCTTTGTTTAGCACTTATGTTCAATAGGATAGCACATATGCTCAAAAATAATATTTTTGATAGATGCAAAAGCTAAAAATCACTTTGTTGATTAGATTTAACATGTTTGATGCACGTGTATGATGAATAATGATCTGATTGATTGATTGATTGATTGATTGATAGATCAATTTGATTTATTTTGATAGATTAGCTCTAAGAAATCGATTTAGTTTCTGATGCAAGAGCTTAGCAAAGTTTTGATTGTACTCAGTGATTGATAGAAAACCATGATTGATAGGTTTTAAATGATTTGATAGATTAAGTTACTTCAGTTTGATTTGATAGCGTAAGATGCTTCAGTTTGATTTGATAGATTAGTGATCACTTTGATTTGATAGATAGATAAGTGATTATTGATCTAATTCTCTTGGTAAATAGGAGAAACTTGATGTTGTCCAGTGTTAGGAGAAATTCTCGGTAGTACATCATTAAGTGCCAGAGCTGACACAGGCAGAGGTGAGACATATAGATGCTTGCGGTTTATGCCATCTGTTGTATATGCCTGAGATTACGCATAATAGAGGATTGTTGACGACATTAGCTGAGAGATGTCATAGTGAGCATAACACTTTCCACCCGCCCACGGGTGATATTAGTGTGATGCTCGAGGATGTCTATAGGATTCTGCACATCCTAGAGATTGGCGAGTTAGTGCAGTATGATTTTTAGGATCGTGTTGGGACAGAGGCTTGCACAACCATTTTTGTTGATGAGAGCATCTGTAGAGGAGAGATCCGATGGGAGGATATGGTTATGTATTACGAGACTCTCCCTATGATTCTTGCTGGTTTGATTGGAGGATTTATTTGTCCTGATAGGTGATCACGAGGTTTTGCTGTTGGATGGGGTGAGATTCTTCAGAGTATGATGCAACATCAGACTCTATATTCTTGGGGTGTTTGTATGCTAGCACATTTATATCATGATCTTCATAAGGTGGTGTATGATGAGAGTGCTAGTTTGTCTACAGGATGCACACTACTGCAGATTTGGTGCTGGGAGCAAATTGCTATTACTCGGCCTATCTATCACAGAGTTCATGGAGAGAGACAACCATATGTGTATCTTTATGTAGGTATCCTTACTGAGCATAAGCTAGGTAAGATGGAGTATTGGTGTTGGTTGCTTGATTCATTGGATAGTATCACTTGGAGACCATATGTTGATTGTGAGCCATAGATGGATGATGCACGAACATTACCATTTATTATGTAGAGTAGATATCTCATTGGTTGGACTCCTTACATTATCGAGCGACAATTGATTAGTCGCATTCTTAGACAGTTTGGTATCATTCAACCTATGCCTACTGGTGTGACTATATATGCTCGACGGTATAGAGATAGGCGAGATAGGGGACCTCCTTTGTCATTTGAGATTGCTCATGCAGAGTTTCTTGCTACTCCAAGAGTGGATTATGATATGAGATTGCACATTCTCGATCCTGGTGTTACTGCATAGTATGCTCAGTATATACTAGCACATTCATGTCCTCGTATTACGGATCCAACAGATCCTCCTCCGAGCTCAAGAGATGAGGATGATGATTCAGATGATCTAGTTTTTAGGAGACAGAGATGAGAGCTTAGAGATGCTTAGGAGGTTGGGGGAGATGGAGATGAGGGTGGGGATGGAGATGGGGGTGGTAGGAGACCTGGACAGAGGGGAGGTCGATTGAGAGTCCATGGAGAACCATTTGGACCAGTTGGTAAGATTGGGAGACCACGTCCTATGGGTGGGAGAGATGCTGGACAGATTGGGAGGGATACTGGTAGGGCAGGGATGAGATCACCGAGAGGGTTGCCATTGACAGGAGGAGGCAGGGTGACTGGATTGGATGGGGGTTATGGGAGAGGCATTGATTTTGGTCAGATTCAACCAGACCCTAGGGTTATTGCAGCTCATGGTGGAGAGGATGAGGATCCAGAGGATGATGTTCCACTTATTAGACAATGCGTTTTGAGAGCTACTTAGACTAAGATTACAGGAGGTGGACATGGAGGTGGTGATGAGGGGATTGGGGTTCATGCACCACAACAGGATTTACCAGAGTAGGATTTACCAGAGCATGATATGCCAATGTAGGAGACCATTGATAGTCTTAGAGCATAGATTGATCAGCTTTGAGCACAGGTACAAACTTTCATGGCTGAGAGGGATAGAGCTATTAGGAGACAACAAGATACTCAGGGCCTTCTTGATCATATTCAACAGGTTGGATCAGGTACTCTCTCAGCTGACACTGTTAGAGCACTAGTTTGGGCCGGGAAGGAGACTTCCCATTGGGGACGACTATATGAGGAGGTAGTCACAGAGAGCCAAAGAGTAGGTAGTTATCATACCACCGTGTTGATGGATACTAACAGTGGTGGAGTCATGGGACCTCCTTAGAGGAGGGGTGATCATGGGAGACAAGCATCTGAAGGATCTTCTCACCCACAGCCACAGAGACAGACAGAGTCAGGTGGTAGTGGTACAAGATAGCCGTGACTTGATTTGGAGGCACTTGTATTATTTATTTGATATCATTGTATACTTGGACTTGTATTGTTTTATGATGATCTATATGCAAACATGGACTCTATATGATGATGATCTTTATTATGCATGTTACTCTATTTTATGATCTATATGCCTTGATTATATGGATGCAATGATTAGATGGATGATGATATGATGATGATTTTTCTTTGCTTGCTTTATGATAATGATCTAGATGATGCAATGATGGTTTTCTTCTTTTTTTTGATTTTTGATTTTGATTTTGAAGACCTTGGATGCAAATGAAAATGATTATTTAACTTTAAATGATGCAATGATCTATATAGAAATGCAAATGAATGTTTATGCAATATGCTAGTGAAATGTTTTTTTATTTTTAATGCAATTTAAAAATGATGTGAAAATGCAAATGCAATGATTGATTGATTACATGATTATGAGTCCAAGTGCAAAGATGCAATTAAATGAGATGAAATGATAATGGAAATAATAATGATGATACACTACATGATTAATGAAATGCACTTATGATGAATACAAATTAATGCAATGATTAAAATACAACTAAATGAAATGGATGGTGATTAAAATGATTCTAAAATGAATGCACTGATGATGATCAAATGCAAATTGTTTTTGTTTGTCCAAGTATACTCAATCTTGATTTATGACCGTTGATCTGTGAATGAAATGAAATGCTTATAATGCAACTGATAATGAATGCTTCTAATGCAACTGACAATGAATGCTTATAATGCAGATGAATAATGAGCTAACCTAAAATGATGAGCTAACTAAAAACTATACTGCCATTCTTCATATGCTATCTTGTAACAGTGCTTGATTTCATCATTGAGCTTTTTAAAATGTTGTAAGAAAATACAAGCAACTTGACATAATGATCCAAGATGACTTGAGTATTTCTTACATGGATTTTGATATAGCAAGTTAATACAAGAAACTTGATATAATGAGTCAAGCTGAGCTGAGTATTGCTTGCAGAATAGACAAGGATTGTCTCCTTTCATACATGACTTGGAACGTCCTCCTTGATCTTTTTCCAATCATATCCTGAGACAAGTACATATCGTAGTAAGAGATAAACCACATACAATAATCAAAGAAAAATAAACATGCCCCATCATAGCTTCTCTAGTCATGGACATCCTCAAGTCGCATAGAGTACATGATTAGCAATAAAATCGAGATATAAACACTGAATCTTGTATGTCATTCACATGTTCTTATGGTCATTAATTGATATAATAATCTTGATGAATGATCTTTGATAATCCTTTATTACTTGCTGATTGATTCTTCAGTTTTCTAAGTTTCACGATTCAGTTATTGATGAAATGCCTTGATTTTTGTTGCTTTGTTGCTTGTTATCTATTTCAAAACCCTTGATGTTTTTGGTTTTTCTAATTTTTCTGAATGTTTTGGGATTTTCAAAGATTTAACAGATCACCTTAGCAAAAGGAATTTGGATTTTGCCCCCAGTGGAAACAAAAAATTATTATGGATGTGTGAATTGATCAAGATCCAAACCATAGCGGGATACAAATGTAGATTGATTGATTCTGATAAAATCTAAGATAGTGACTCTGACAAGTGTGTCAAAGATTGATAATTGTTGGTAAGCTACATATTTCCTGCGAAATGGTTCAAAGCAATAGATGTGAAAGATGAAATGTATAAGCTAAGATAGATGGAATCAATAGATGTGGTAGGATGGAGTGGATAGGTGCGTAAAGAAATCTCATAGATGGAGGAGCTTACTTTGTAGATAGTGCCTATTTACCAGGTTTTCACCATCTAAATTTATTGCACTTTTCTCTCTTTTAGGGATTTTCTGCTTTTTAGATGTTTATTGATTTTTTTTTAGGACTTTATATGCTTTTTATTGATTTTTTCCAGGACTTTATATCTCAAGCATAGAATTTCTTGAGACGGATAGAATTGATAGGTTCATCAAACCAATCACCTTCAAGGGTAGATAACTTGTATGCTCCTGATCCATGTGCTGCTACTATGATAAAAGGTCCTAGCCAATTTGGTTCAAATTTTCCCTTCTTGTCTTGGTCTTGCTGATTTCTTGGATTCTCCCTTAGAACTATATCTCCAATCTGAAAAATGTGTGGCTTGACCCTATGGTTATAACTTCTTGCCATTCTTTGTTGATATACTTTTAAATGATCTATTGCATTTTGGCGACTTTCCTGAATTGATTCAAGTTCCTGGATCCGAGAGACTCGTTCTTCTTCTTCTAGTATAAGACCTTTCAAGGATACTCGTAGAGAAGGTATCTCTACTTCTATAAGTAATATGGCTTTTGATCCATAGACCAAACAATATGGAGTTGCCCCTGTTGGAGTACGGATGCTAGTTCGGTATGCCCAAAGAGAAGGATTTAGCTGAATGTGCCAGTCTTTTCCAGCTTCATTGACTGTTTTCTTCAAGATTTTCAAGATAGTTTTGTTAGATGCCTCGGCTTGACCATTTCCCTGTGGATAATATGGAGTAGAAAACCTATGTTGGATATGAAATTGTTCACATAGCTCCTTCACATCTTGATTTTTGAATGGTCTTCCATTATCAGTGATAATGGTCATTGGAACTCCATAGCGACAAATTATATAATTCAAAATGAATGATGATATTTATTTTCCTATCACTATTGTTAAAGGAACTGCTTCAATCCATTTAGTAAAATATTCAGTAGCAACCAGAATAAACTTATGTCCATTACAAGATGAGGGATTTATCTTTCCTACCAAATCAAGGCCCCATTGAGAAAATGGCCATGATCCTGTCATAGGATATAACTCTTGTGCCGATGCATGAATGAGATTCCTATGTATCTAACATTGTTTGCATTTTCTAGCATATGTGAATGAATCTCTCTCATAGTAGGCCAATAGTAACCCATACGAAGAAGTTTCTTAGCCAATGTTAAACCACTTGAGTGTGTGCCACAAATACCTGCATGAACTTCATTAAGAATTTTCTCAGATTCTTCTTGTTCAAGACATCTCAATAAAGTACCATTTAGACCACGCCTATATAGGATATCGACAATAATAGTATAGCGAGAGGACTGACGAATAAAATTCCTCCTTTGATTGCAGGATAAGTCAAAAGGAAGGATATTTTCTTTTAAATATTGATAAGTTTGACCATATAAGGATTGACTGGTTCTTAATATATGGCAAATTCGGTAGGTATGTTGGGATTGAATGGTAGGGGTTAAGATATCTTCCAAAAGAAATTTGTAACGATGTTGATTCTCCTTATTTTGCAAGAGAGATGCTATTGTAGCCATTGCATTTGCTGCTTTATTCTCATTTCTTGGAATCTGGGTGAATGATATTTCTTTAAAGTGTTCTTTAAACTCCTCTACTAGCTATTTGTATGGCCTAAGATTATCATCCTTAGTTTGATATTCATCATTTATTTGCTTGATGATAAGCTGTGAATCGCCATAGACATGTAGTTCTTTGACATTCCATTCAATGGCCATCTTAAGCCCAATAGCCAATGCTTCATATTCTGCAGTATAATTGGTGCATGGAAACCACAGTCTATATGATTTTGAAATTGTGTGTCCTTGAGGTGTGATGAAAAATATTCCTACGCCTGATCCATATTGTGTATAAGAACCATCAAAGTATAATTCCCAAAAGTTTATACTTACTGCCAAAATATCTGCATTAGGAAATTCAATGTGCAAAGGCATGTCATTTTGTAAAGGTGCATCAACCAATTGATCAGCGATGACCTGTCCCTTGATAGCTTTTCGGTCAACATACTCTATATCAAATTCACTCAGTATCATAACCCATTTGGATAGTCTCCCTATCAAGGTTGACTTGCTCAACAAATATTTGAGGGGATCAATCTTTGCTATTATTTTTACATAATGAATCAACATATAATGTCGCAGCTTCTGAGTTGCAAATACAACTGCTAGACATGTCTTTTCTATTAAGGAATAATTTAATTCATAACCAACAAGCGTTCTACTGATATAATATACTACTCTTTCTTTTCCTTCTTCATGATGTTGATTTAGGAGAGCTCCTAATGATACATTTTTCACTGAGATATAGAGCAACAATGGTTTCCCTTTGGTTGGTGATACCAGTACTAGAGGACTCATAAGATATTCTTTTATTTGCAAAAAAGCTTCTTCCCATAAAAGATCCCATTTGAATGAAATATTTTTATGTAGAAGATGGGTGAATGGAAGACATCTATCTTCTAACTAAGAGACAAATCTCCTGATCAATTGCAATCTTCCTTGTAAAGATCGCAATTGACTTATGTTCCTAGGTGACTCCATCTCCATGATGGCTTTGACCTTTTCAGGATCTACTTCAATTCAATGAGCTGATATAATGTACCCTAGGAGTTTTCCAGAGGTTACCCCAAATACACATTTCTTTGGATTTAATCTCAATTGATATCTTTCCAGCCTATCAAAAATCTTTCTTAAGATGTTCAAATGTTCTTGTCTTGTATGAGATTTTGCAAGTATATCATCGACATAATCTTCCATAAATGTATGCATCATATCATGGAAAATTGTCATCACAACCCTTTGATAAGTTGCTCCTGCATTCTTAAGCTCACATGGAATAACATTCCAGCAATACGTTCCCCATGCACAGGTGAAAGCTATCTTTTCTTGATCTTCAGGTGCGATTCTTATTTGATTATATCTTGAGAAGCCATCCATTAATTAAAACATCTCATGCCCTACTGATAAGTCCACTATTATATCAATGTTTGGTAGTAGGAAATCATCTTTTGGACATGCCTTATTCAGATCTCTGAAATCTGTACAAACTCTTATGCTTTTATTTGGTTTTGACACTAGTACAATACTTGAAACCCATTCTAGATAAGCAACAGGTCTTATAAAACCCACTCCTAATAGTTTCTTCAACTCGGTTTTTACAAGAAGAGCAATGTGTGGATGCATCTTTCTTAGCTTCTGCTTAACTAGTTTTGCTTTTAAATCCACATTAAGATGATGCATGATAAGATTTGGATTAAGTCTTGGCATATCTGCATAGGACCAAGAAAAATTTATTTGCCTTTGCTTAAAGAATTCCATGTATTCTTTCCTCTCTTCTTCTGATAATGAGGCAGCATAATGAAGTATTTTAGGATGCTTTGATGTACCAATGTTTATTGCTTCTATTGGTTCTATCAGGATAGTAGATCTCTCTTGAAAATATGCAGTAAGAATGTCAAACTTTTCATCTTCTAGCACCTCAAAGAAGTTCGCACCATCAAATACATCCTTTATTTTTTCTTTTGATGGGTCTAGTGTTTCCATGAAATGGTTTTCAACAATAGGTCCATTTCCTTGTTTTATTTCACTTTTGTGATTGGAAATTTTGGCATTCTCCTGAGTATGAGAAACTTTACTTGATTCTGCAATGGAAGATATCTTAGGTGTGATGGGTTTGACAACATTAAGGTACACAACTAAGTCATGATCATTGGAAAAGACATTTAGTTCAGGGTTGTCTAAATTATCCCAATCAATTAGTTCAGGATGAAGAAGGGGTAAATCATAATCATTGTCATCATTAGGTGCTTCAATGTTTATGACATAATGATCATAATTTGGCATAGAATAGGTACTGTCATAGATTAAATGTTTTTGAGATTTGTCTTTCCCAAGTGTCTCCCAATTAGTTCTAACAAAATCAGTATTAGCATTTTGTAGTTCATACTCAAGTGGTTCTTCAATTGACGTTTGTCCCTTAAATGAATGGATTATATCAACACACATGTCTTTAATACTACAAATTCCTTCTTGATTGACCTCATTTGCATTTTGGAATTGACATACTTGTGTACATGATAAAGAGGATTCTTTTGCTAGAGTTTGTCTCCTTTCAAACTCAACTTCTTTTGGACTAATAGTCAATCGAACTTGACTATCTCTTAATTATTCTATGGTTCTGCCACATCTGGATACATCTTGTTCCTCTTTTGATGAAAACCTTATATTTCCAGATACTTGATCTATCCCTGTTTGTACTTCTTGTGGCATTACTTCTTTGTCTTTGTCATTCCCTTTCCTTTTTGCATATGCCTCTTTTCTCTGAATTCTGAGTTTTTCTTGCCTTCTTTCTAACTCCATCTTTTGTTTTGTAATAGACAAGTCTTCTTTCGTGATAGCTGCTTGGTTTTCATTGTTTTCCTTACTTGATGTAGTAGATAAGACATCTGGACCCCAGTTATACTCATTTGAATATGTCTCTGAATCATGATCTAGGACTACTCCACTATACCATACAAGAATGTTGTATGGTGCAAAGAGTTCCCTGATTTCTACCATCTCTATTTTTGCTGCTTCTGGAATATCTTGTTCAGATTTTGCATTTTTTTGTATTTCCAAAACTTGTTGACAAGATTTTTCTTTACCCTTGATGGTAATCTCCTTGTCTTGCTTTTCATTTTCTTCTCGCTTCTTTTGTTTATTGGTTACTATTTTTGCCGCTTGATGTAGCTTTCCCTGCCAATTTTCTTCTTTAGAGACTGATTTCTTTCTCCACTTTTGTTGTTGATGATCATGTTGCTTTTGATTTGATTTTAGATATCCAAGCCCAGATTTATCTTCTTTGGATTGTGAGTGTGGACAAATAGGTTTTGAAATACCTTGATGTCGCTTACCAATTGGTCCTTTCCTTCATATCCCATTTTTTGCATGATTTCATAACCTTTACCATATTGTTTAATAGGAATATTGACTTATGCTGCTATTGCTATAGTTTTATCTTCATCCTTGTACAACCAACCAAGAATGTCTTTTTCTTCATTTTCTTCTTCAAGAGTTCCAACACTAACAAATGTTCCTTTAAACATATGTTTTGATCTTTCCGATGTCTTTGATTGAATATCTGTAGGCTTTCCATATGACTTAGGGGAAAGTGGAAAATTATGCAAAGAATATTTTCCCATTCCTTCATCATTTAATTTGAGCTTTTCCTCAAAAGTTTCCCATAACTTTTCTTGAATTTCTTTAGTAGGATATACTAATTCTCTGTTATGTGGAACTCTTGCATCTTGTGTTGGCTTCAAATTATTGCAATATTGACTAGAATCTGCAATTATAGTGATCTCTCATCCTTCATGAGGAAATTTTACACATTGATGATATGTAGAAGGAACTGCTTGCATTTTGTGAATCCATGGTCTTCCTAGAAGATTGTTGTAAGAGAGATTCAAATTTAAAACCTGACACAATGTATTCCTTTCCACAGGTCCTATTTTGATTGGCAATACAACAATTCCTTTAGAAGAACGTTCTGCTTCATCATAAGCCTTGATAGTTATTTTCTTTTTTGGGTCCACTGTATTTTCTGAATACCCCAAAGCTTTTATCAAACTTAATGCACAAATGTTTAAGCCGGCTCCTCCATCTATGAGTACACATTTGATATGAGTTTTATTGATGGTGACTTCAACATGTAAGGGAGCATTGTGAGGATGTTGTAAGGATGCATCATCATTTTCAGAAAATGATAAGCAATGAGGAGCTATAAGGTGTCCTACCATGTTTTGGAACTGATCTATATCCAAATCTTTTGAAACTGTTGTTTCCACTAAAGCTTTCTCCAAAATTTCCTTATGTATAGGTGAAACCTTGAGAAGTTCCAGAATTGATATTTGAGTGGGTATTCTTTGTAATTGCTCTACTAAATTGTATTGTTGTTAAGTGGATGTTGGGTCTTTTGTTATACCTGGAAAGGTAACCTTTGCTTTGCTTCTCGTAATAACATTGATTGGCTCTAAAGATGGATTATCTTTAACAATGATAATATTTACCACATCATCATATGTATAAGTGTAATTAACTTTGGCTTTTCCTTTGTCATCTTTTAATTGGGATTGTTCACCTTTGTCATAATTCAGAAGTGGAGTTTTAAAAGCTAGGTGTGATTCATTTGTCTTATGGCTATTCACTGTGATGGTTCCATTATTGATTAGATCTTGGATAAGGTGTTTCAATCTCTGACAACCATTTGTTTGGTGTCCTTTATTCCAATGGTAATTGCAAAAATGATTGTCATTACACCAATTTGGCTTGACTAGTGGTTCATAACTTCTTGCTTCTGGTAAAATAATCAATTTGTTGGCGAGCAGAGTTTTTAGAGATGATTCCAAAAATTCTCCAATGTTTGCGAGTTTCCTTTGAGGATTGGAGAAAAAGGACTTGGCTTTATTATTTTCTGGATTGTTATTGCTTGGGATTTGACTTGATAGATTAAAGATTGGTTGTTGTTTTTTGTAGCACTATTATCATCATTTCCTCCATTGCTGACATTCCTATTCTTTGACCAGAACTTGGGTTTGCCATTGTTGTTGTTGTTGGAATTATTGTAAAGTTTTAGCTCTCCTTTCTTTACCATCACGTTCTCTATTTTTAGACCATTCTTGATCATTTTGGCAAAAGAGGGAGACATTGCATTCTTAGTCGATAACTCATTTCACTGATAAGATTATCAATGAATATGTCCATTTTTTCTTGATCAGGTACATCTCGGGGATACCTATTAAACATGTGTTTCCATCATTGTAAGAAGATCATAAAAGATTCATCATTCTTTTGTTTAACATTGCATAGATCCAACATTGTTATCTCATTCCTTATATTATAGGAGTATTGTGAAATAAATCTATTCACAGGTTCTTCAAAAGATTTGATTCTGGATGGTAATCTTGAAAACCACTCCATTGATTGTCCATTTAAACTCCTAGGAAAAAGATGCATAAGGTAGGTTTCATCATGAGCAAATTCCATTCTCATAGTACAAAACTCCCTAATGTGATCCCGAGGATCCGATTTTCCATTGTATTTGTCATATTTAGGAATCTTGCAATGTTGCAGAAATAGTATCATATTCAAATTCTTATCGAAAGGATATGGGCATATATCTCCCAATGAATACTTCTTGGAGCTTGTTCCATTTTGCATGTCTTGTATCTTTTGTTCTAGAGTTTGCATTTGTTGAGTAAGGTTTAACAATGGATTATCCACATAGTTTCTCCTTGTTTCTTTGTAAGCTCTTTTATCACTACGCTCTTTTCTTGTGTCATCCCTTTCTTTCCTTGTTTCTTCATGACTTTCTTTGTTCATATATTCATTATTTAGATCATATGTGTTTTGGGTGTTACTTGCCTCCACATCTTGTTTCAAGCTTTCTATGTTAAAGTCTTGTGGTAGTTTAGCTCTAGATTTTGCCAACATCAAGAGATATTTCTCTTTTTGCTTTGCCAACAATTTTTCCATTAGCCTATCAAATTTGAAATCTTGCTCAAGGTCTCTAATGGTGCTATTGACTGCTTCTTCGTCAACAACGGTAAACCCAAAAGTTTGGAATGTAAGATTATCTTCTTCCTCCATTTGTTGGTTTCTCAGTTGTTCATATTGAGCTCTAGTCCAAACTGGCATGTGATTATTTCAAAAATTTTGAAATTTCCAAAGGACAAAGTCAATAGGTGATTATTGGTTTAGGAAGATATGCTTTGTTGATTTTACCACTATTGTTTGTTCGTTGTGATAAAGCATCTCTTTGTTGAAAAGCACATCCTTGCAAAATTTCTCCGTCAAACTCTGTACCGCAGCCATGTAAGTAGTGACAAAAACGGTGTAGGAATGCCATATGTTTTAATAAGATCTTGTAATTGATATACAAGAATCTTATTCTTTTCTGAGTAGTTTTATAACTGGGTTTTCTCTTCTTAAGGTGATACTTAAAAGTCATATAAGCATTTGACAATTTACAAGTTTGTTTTATTCCAATCTTGGTGCGATTCTGATTTTGATATAACCTAGGTTCAAAATAGGAAAGATATATGCAAGATTATGAACCTAGTATAGATTTATCAAGCTTCGTGATAGAGGAATTGATTATCCTGATGAGAGACTTGAAAATGATGTTCATTTTTTTGCACTTAAGATGTTTGAATCAATAGCTTGTTGAATGCTTATGCTTACAGAAACCTTTTGGGAATAACCTATTGGATTAGTGACCGAGTTGTTGAGCTAGTTTGAAAATATGTGATGGTTTTAGAGACAAATCTACTCAAGAATTATTTTGATACTGATATTTTGACACTTTAGTTTGATCTAGTGTTTCAAATGTTGGAAAGCCTTTGTATTACCCTTTTGATCAATTTTTTCAGCAATTTGTTGGATTTTTGCTCATGCCTAGATGATAATTTTCTTCAATTTTTGACCATTTGGAACATGTAAAAAACATAGAAGACACAATGTTTAATAAACAAAATGCACAAGCAAGTACAAAATCTTATGGCAGGCTGAGACAATAGTTGTTGAATCTCACATGGGGTTTCCCTTGAGGCTACGCTATTCAAAGCGGATATTTAGATGCTTGACCCCAATGGCTCCACCCTCAGCACTCACTTCTCTGGGACAACCAAGCACTAGTTTCCATGAAAAATCCCCATGGAAAACTTTATATCTCTACTAAGAAGCGTATGTTTGTGAGCCGCTTCAGAGGTCCGACCTCCTGCGCCAACAACTAGAAGGATTTTGGCAACTAGTACAAGTGGTTTTTAGTAAAGGCTTCCGGTCATGTGGCCATACATGCGGCACTTTTAGCTTTGTAAATATAGATGGTTCCCAGCCTATAGAGGTTACGCTCCATAGGGTTTATGAGGAAACATAGTGTCAGTATGAACTTATCAGCACATGTTGTTTGAGACTTTCATCACAAACATGATTTATTTAGAGTGGATTGGAAGGACTTGGCATTAGCCCGTTTCCACTTTAGGTCATTCCCCTCTCACTGGCCCCCTCAAGGCAGCTCAGGAAGACAGACCCTCTAAAAGATTTAATTGCTTGAAAGTAAAGAAAGCATAAAAGAGTGGGTTTGGCTTTTTGATCATCCAATTAAGGGGAAAGCATATACCTATCACTTTCCAGACATAGAATATAAGTGTTCTTTTTAACTTTCCATAGCAATGTGATCTATCCTCTATTTGGAGATGTTGCTCCAACAAACATGGTGTTTATTTTAGCCTTTTTAAAAGTCTATGTGCAACTATTTTAGAGAAGTTACTCAAAATGCAAGTTGCATGCTGTCAATTTATCCCCTTAGTTAGACTAAATGAGCAAGATATGATATATTACTTCCCAAAATAAGGCTTTTAATTAACTAGGTGAGGAAATGCATAAAATTTGCCTTAAACATTGTCCTGCACATGCATGTTAATAGTACGAAAAATTTAATTTCTTGGACATTCGGACTTGCAAGAAAATTTTGTTAGTTGCAAACAAAAGCGCTATTCTAACATATGCGCTATCTTTCACCTCAAAAGCACTAATCTGTAGAGAAAAAATGCTAACCCGCACTACAAAAGCGCTGCTCTGTGGACTCAAAAGCGTGATTTCTTTACTAAATGTGCTAACCTAGAGGACAAAAGTGTTAACCTGCAATGCAAATGAACAGATTTTTAGACAAAAGCACTAACCTGCATGGCATATGCGTTAACCTGCAATGCAAATGCGCTAATCTGAGATGCAAATGTGCTAACCTATAGAACAAAAGTGCTATCAGAATTCACACATGCGTGAATCTGCATTACAAATGCGTTAATTTTACTTTTTGCGAGATTTTTAAAGGTATATGCGAGGTCCATGGGCCCCACAGTGGGCGCCATAATGTGTCGACTTGAATTTCATCCTCAAAATGCTACCTTCATGGTTTATGTCTCATTGTGTCCTAACTCCACTGTTCTTGGTTGCAGATGGTGTGCTCTTAGACAATGCACTGATAGCTTCCAAGATGGCATATGAAGAATGGATTGATAACTGATAGTTAACTGATACTATGATATGCAATACTACATGATTATGCTAAAATGCTAATTTCTATTTGCTTCAAGATTAAAACTCACAGATGCATAAGTTTTACAAATGATTTGCTTGAAAATGCACTTGAAGTCTAACTCTCTCTCAACTGAAGCTCTTGTTTTTATAGACCTTGAGAGGATGAGATGATGTGGCTTAGATCAATGGTCATGATCGGATTTGTAGATTTGGATGGCTATGAGCAAAGGTGAAGGTTGAGAGAAAGGGGGAAGGAGAAGACACGTGTCACTCATCTCACCTTGATTGGGTTGCTGATTGAGGGAATCTAGGGATGGTTGGAGAAGATTTAGGCATGAGAGGACAAGTGGACTCAAGTCCTTCCTAAGATGTAGGGGGTGTTGGAGAGAATATAGAAGATGGTTATGAAATATGTGTACGTACACAATATTCATTAAATTTGGTGGTTGAAGATAAATGATGAATTAATATTTAAGAAATATTAATTTCCTTGGCCACATGATGGATGAGTTGGCAAAGGGAAGATGAAGTGGAGATGGAAGAATCAGTTGGATAAGAAAGATTAAATAATTTAAGAAATTATTTAATATTTGAGACTTTAGGATAGGAGAATACCCATTAAATATTATATATTTAATTGATTGGAGGAGATAATTAAATATTAGATATTCAATTAACTTGGTTAGAAGGATAATTAAATATTAGATATTTAATTATTTTAGAGGAATAGAATAGATGAATTAATTAATAAATTATTTCAATTAAATTAATTAATAAAAAGGCACGAAAATGAATTAAATAAATTAATCTTTTCAAATTAACTATTTAATAGAAGAATAACTATTAAATAAATATATAATATTTATTTAATCGCTCATAGCCAATTTTATGTGTATACACATACTTGATGAGATTATTTCCAAAGAGCTTAAGTGGACTAGCTATGGAATGGTTCTCAAAACTTCCACCTGGAATTAGATCATTCGCAGAATTGGTGGATAAGTTTGTTTCACAATACTCTTACAACATACAACATGAGGTCACAATTCTATACCCATGTAATACTAAACAAAAGAGTGGAGAACCTTTCATGATGTTTCTACAGAGATGGAGATGGTTAGCTTCATGATATCCTCGTACGGTGCCAAAATATGAGAAAATGGACATATTCATTGACAACCTAAACGAACAAATGAGTTATCATCTAAAAATGCAATGTCATCAAAATTTGGAAAAGATGATTGATAGTGGAATCAAAATGGAGGAAGCTATGGTAAAGAAGGGTGAGTTGAAGCTATACAAAAAAGGAGTTAATCCTCCTAACAACAATGCTAACAACAACAATGATAAGTGTTAGGATTACCAAAGATACTGAGAGGGGGGGTGAATCAGTATCTAACTGGTATAAGAATTTATTTGAATTATAACATGAAAAGCATATCAAAACTGTGTACCGGTAAACCAAAAATAATACAGTAAATAAGAGAAATAACACAACATAAGAGACACACCATAACACAATTCTTTTAATGAGGAAACCCAATGTGGGAAAAACCTCGGTGGGATTTGTGACCCACAATATTTGCTTACTGGCCAATAAGGGAATATTACTGTTTACAATAGGGGCTTGCACATGCAGGAAGGCCAAGTGCCTAGAGCTCATTGCTCAGTTACAAAAGAAGTCTCACTGACTTACAAAAATGGATTATACAAATCCAATGTCTTGTACTGCTTCAGATCAGCATCTGCTATGCTAGATTTAGTACCAGTTTAAGCTTTGCTACATACATAAACCCTTATCTAATATTTGCCTTACAATTCACATATTAGGTCTACATTAATCTTTCCATCTATCACACACTAAATGATCTACAATTATCTCATACTTATATGAGTCATATTACAATCTGCCAAGTCGGCTTACAAAAGATTTTACAATTAAATACAAAATACATTTAAACAAAATTCTTGTCGGCCATGGTGCCAATGATCAATCTTTTTGGTGCCGGTGATCTGTGTGCCGGTGTTGAGTCTACTGGTGCCGGTGCCTACCGGTATCATAGGATTGCAAGGTTGCCATCAATGACAATACCTTCAATCGCCTACAATTTCTCATTGGAGTGTGCATTTGCCAACAATAAGCCCAAATTTTGTAATAGAAATCAAAATGTTGTCAATGATGGGGTAGTGGATAACAACAATTTAAAACCAAAGCAACTGGTTTTCAATTTATCGAATCACACAACAGTGGTTCAACAAGATAACAATAAACAAAAATCATCTTTTAATAATTTCTTTCGCAAAAAAATTACCATTGGTGAACCACTTGGGTCAACATTAAAGACACTTCTTACAAACAAGTTGATTACCTTGCCAAAAGCAAGAAACTTTGAACCCAAGGTAAAACCTGCTTGGTGGAATGATAACCATTATTGTGATTTCCATCAAAACAAAGGACACCAAACAGATGATTGTCAACTGTTAAAACATGTCATCCAATATTTGATTAATAATGGAGTGATAACTATGGATGGACATGCGACAAACAAATCTCACACAACTTTCAAAACTCCACTTTCTAACTATGAGAAGGGTGAATCATCAACAGTGCATAACGGTAATAGTAAAGCAAAGGTGAACTATGCTCATGCATATGACAATGTGGTAAATGTGATTGTGGTTAAAGAGAAACAACATCAAGAACCTACTCATGCTATCTCAAGAAGCAAAGCCAAAGTTGTTTTGTCGGGTCCTATAACTAACACGTCATCCACTTCAAAACAATATAGTCTAGTGGATCAACTACATAAAACTCCCACACAAATATCCATCTTAGAACTTTTAAGGCTTTCACCTGCACACAAGAAATTCTAGAAAGAGCATTAATAGATATGACGATGTCCAAATATCTTGATGTAGATCAATTCCAAACCATGGTGGGACACCTCACAACCCCTCACTACTTATCATTCACCGAAGAAGATGACATGTCCTTGCAACATCCCCATAATGCCCCCATGCATATTGAAGTCCTCATTCATAAGATGCACGCTAAACGTGTCCTAATAGATAGGGGAGTGGCCTAAATATTTGCTCATTAAGTCTTGTTCATGCTCTAGGTTATTCTGAAGATGCAGTTGATCCGCGTAAAAAAATCACAATCAAAGCATATGATGAAGAAGAGCATTCCTCAAAAGGAATTGTGGTACTACCCATCAGAGTGGGACCTTTGCAGAAAGACACAACATGCCAAGTTATAGAGTTGGATTTATCATACACCATACTCTTGGGAAGACCATGGATACATGACATACAAGCTATTCCATCAACATATCATCAATGCCTGAATTTTCCATACAATGGGTAAGAAATCACGATCTCAATAGATTCAAATCCATTCCAGTACTGTAGTAATCTAAAAAAGGCTCAAGAGGTCATTGTTCCTCATAATAGGGAGGCATCATCTTCAAACACACAATCCAAGGAAAAATCATTTGCCTCAATTTTTTCAAGTATATAAAAACAAATGCAGCTAAGAGATTGAGGGAACAAAGAATATTCACTGTTACCACTTTCTCCTAAATCCTATGGAAAACCATCAAACTCTAAACAACAACCAATTGTGAAACATCATCCAATATTTGATGGAGCATTTGTTAGCGCTGGGACCTTATCAGAGGAAACAAAGGACAAATATATGCTACAATGGCTATACAAGGATGAAAAAGCCCAACAAAAGATCAATAATGTCAGAATAACTACATAAAAATACGAAAAAGGATTTAACATCCTTCAGAAAATGGGATACACTGGAAAGGAAAAAGAAAAGAAGGCATCTCAAAAATCTATACAACCTCATACTCAGTAGGCTACATATAAATCAGGCTTAGGGTATGGACAAGTTACTCTACAAGATGACACCTCTTATAGGCAACAAAAAGATGAACATGATAATAGACAAGAGCAACTTGCAATTGAAAGGGAAGAAACATCTGCCAAACAACAAGAACAAACAAACATGAAATGGCAAAAGAAGAAAGCTTCTAATCAATAGGAAAAACAAACTAAAGGAACTTCCCAAGCAGAGTTAACTTCTAATCAAAATAGATAAGAAGCTGGTACAAATCAAGGACAGTTGATAGCAAGGTTGACAAAACTCAATATCATCCCAGAGGAAGCTGAATATGAGAGAAGAAAAGATATAGCAAGAAAAACAGAAGAAACAAATCAAATGCTATATGAACAAATCTACAGATTGCAAGCTGCAAGTGAGATAGATTCTAATGAATGGGAATGAGATTCCTATCATTCTGAACAATCAGCTAAAGAAACTTTCTTTGAAGAAGATGTAGGTGTCGATGTAGTTCATGCGTATGTGGGGCAATCGTTAGAAACTAGCCCACTTGAATTAGAACCACATTCGATTGAATTGGACTTAATCAAGGACGATCAAGAGCTACTTGCGAGAGGTCATTCTGACAAGAATATCATTCTAGAGATTGAAATACATATAAAAAACTTTGACATCTCTATCATGACCTTTAATACCTTCGAAGCATCTCAACCTGAGGACCCCTTACCTCTAATCCATCCTGAACTTATTGACTGGGAAAATGAAATACATACTATAATTGATACCTTTCCTAATGACCATGCCATATCCTTATATCTTAATGCAATCGAACCCACAACAAATTTCACCAGGGATTTCAACAACACATCTTCCAATCAAGTGGGTGCCAAATCTCTCAGTTGCAAAAGTGAAAATAAAGAAAACAATAGCAGGTCTAATGCTGAAAACCATTTATTGGCAACATTAGACCAAGAAAAAGTAAAAAGAAAGGACACATCTAATAGTGAAAACCTCCTCAAGGCATCGAAAGATGGGAGATTTGACACCTTACCTGAATACTATCAAGAAAGGTCATCCATATTGATCGAACCAACAGAGACAATTAACATTGGGACAATAGAGCAACCAAAGATTCTGCATCCAGTAACTTCTCTATCAGGACAAGAAATGCAACAATATATGGAATTCTTTAAATGATGACAAATATGTTTCACCTGGTCATATGCAGACATGCCAGGGTTGGATCTAGATCTTATTATGCATCACTTAAATGTCAATCCAGGAGCCAAACTAGTTAAACAAAAATTAAGGAAGATGCATCCTCATATCGCTCTCCTTGTCAAAGCGGAACTGAAGAAATTACTGGATGTAGGATTCATCAGACCTGTAGCATATCCTCACTGGGTATCAAACATAGTTCCTATTTCTAAACTAGATAAAAGTATCAGAGTATGCACAAACTTCAGAGATCTCAATAATGCATGTCTAAACGATAACTTTCCTTTGCCTAATATTGATATAATTGTGGATTTAACTATTGGACATTCCATTTTTTCTCTAATGGATGGTTTCTTAGGATATAATCAAATTAAAATAACTCCAGAAGATTAAAAAAAGACAACTTTCACATGTCCATGGGGTACTTTCTGTTGGAACTTCATGCAATTTTGACTGAAGAATGTAGGTGCAACATATCAGAGAGCCATGACAACAATATTCCATGCCATGATGCATACATTCATGAAAGACTATGTGGATGGCATATTGGCAAAATCATACAACAGAGAAGAACATTTGGAAATACTGGAAAAGATCTTTGACTGGTTAGAACAGTACAAGATAAGGCTCAATTCCAAGAAATGTGCCTTTGGTGTCACTTCAGGTGAGCTATTAGAATACATTGTTTCACCTAGAGGTATCGAAGTAGATCCAACCAAGGTAAAAGAAATCATGGAGATGGCATCTCCCAGGAATATCACTCAACTCCGATCACTCCAAGGAAGACTACAATCAATCAAAAGATTTGTTGCTCAACTTGCAGATAAATGTAAACCATTTACTCATCTATTGCATAAGAATGTTAATTTCAAGTGGGACCATCAATGTGAAGAAGAATTCAACAAAATAAAGAAATATCTCATGCAACCAACAGTCCTAATGTCACCAATTCAAGGAAAGCCATTGTTACTATATGTATCAACCACAAAAGTATCATTAGGAGTTCTACTAGCACAACAGGATAATGAAGCAAAAGAATGATCTATCTACTACATCAATAGAACATTAGTGGGATACGAGCTAAACTATTCACCAACAAAAAAGCATGCTTGGTGGTAGTGTTTGCTTCTCAAAAATTGAGACACTATCTAGTATCTCACTCCATCAAGATGATTGCTAAAATTGATCCATTGAAGTATTTGCTCAGCAAGGCGACATTAATAGGAAGATTAGCAAAATGGATCATGATCCCGAGCGAGTTTGATATTGAGTATGTGGACAGAAAAGATATCAAGGGGCAAGTCATTGCAGACCAACTAGCAGAGGCACCACTTCAAGATGATCATCGTTTACACATTGAATTTCCAAATGCTGATATCCTAACTGTCACCACAAAAACATGACAATTGTACTTTGATGGTTCATATACCCATCATGGATCAGGAGTAGGCATTCTATTCATTACACCGCAAGGTCAAACAATTCCAAAGGTGTACAAATTAAGCTTTCCATGCACCAATAACATAGCAACACATGAAAATTTAGTCACAGGAATAAAGATGGCCATAGAGTGGAACCTTACACAGCTATAGGTCTTTGGAGACTCTCAGCTCATCATCAATCAAATCAATGATGATTATCAAACAAAGGATGTAAAGCTAATGCCTTATGATGATGTCAAGAAATAATTTGTCGAAATAACTTTTGAGTAGATTTCGAGGAATGACAACAAAGCATCAGATGCCATGGCAACACTTGCTTCTCTACTTCAGACACATGAAAATCAAAAGTGTTACAAATTCTTGGTGGAAGAGTTGTTTTAGCCTGCTCATAATTGTCCTGATTCTCAAACTATTTGTCACCTTGTTGGGCATGATTTCTCCCGCTATGGCCAAATTTATACATACCTGAAAGATAACACCCTCCCTCTTGACTTGTCAAAAAACCAAAAGAGAAATTTCATCCGCCAATGCTCCTATTATACTCTTGTCGCGGATAACCTTTTTAAATAAATGAGGTCTGGATGATACTCTTTTAAGATGTCTCGAGCAAGAAGAATCTGAGAAGGCCTTAAATGAAGTCCATAACAACATTTGTGGCACTCATTCAAGTGGTCATAAATTCATCCTTGTAGCTACAAAATATTTTATAAAATATATTGATGTAGTACCTCTCACAAATATCACAAGAAAATAAACTGCTGCATTTATCTTGAACTACATCATATGTCTCTATGGCATACCCATGACCATTATCACTGATAATGGGCGACCGTTCAAGAACCAGGATGTACGAGAGATTTGTGAGAAATTTCAGATCCAACATAGATTGTCCACACCCTACTATCCATAAGGGAATGGGAAAGAAGAAGAATCAAACATAACTATTCTGAAAATCCTCAAAAATACAGTGAATGATGATGGCAGAGATTGGCATATTCAATTGAACCCTGCTCTATGAGCCTACCATACCAATAGCTGTACACCAATAGGGGCCACACCTTTCTCTCTTGTCTATGGATCAGAAGCAATACTACCCATAGAAGTAGAGATACTATTGGAGTTGAGGAAAAATCAACTCTACAGCTCCCAAAGATCACCTACATGCAAACATGTCACAGAAGGAGAGAAGCAAAAAAGCTATGGAGGCTAGAATTCAGAGATCTAGAAAAGAGGAGTCATATTGATTGTGCAACAAGAATGCAATTCAATAATTACAGTTGTTATGAAATTACAAAGAGAGAATCCTTATTAAAGGATACTCGAAACCCTAAAGGAGAAAAACCTAAAGAATTATAAGATTCCTAAGTTTAGCTTAAGCATAGAGTATAATAGACTAATAATTAAATAAATAATTATTATCTAATAGAATATTACTCTAACAGATACCTTCTCTATGATTATCCTTAAAAGGCCTTATCCTAGATGAAGAAAAGTGAGTAACTAGACTGCAAGAGTTAGAATTGATCCATGAACGAAGACAAAATGCCTTTGATCATTTAAAGGTGTATCAACAAAGAATGTGTTGAAGTTATAATCACAAGGTCAAACCATGAGCCTTTCAAGTTGGAGAACTAGTACTAAAGAAAGATCCACGAAACCAGTCAGATCGAGAAAAGAAAGGGAAGTTTGAACCAAACTGGTTAGGTTCGTTTGTGGTCACAATAGTATTTAGGTCAGGAGCATATCAACTATCAACACAGGACAAGGATCAGCTCAAGGAACCCATCAATAGCATGCATCTGAAGAAGTTTTATGTCTAAAAAAGCAAAAAAAATAAAAAACAATGAAAAAGTAGAAAACCCACAAACATTGAAAAAACAAAAAATCCAAAAACGGTGGAAAAGCAGAAAAATCCCAAAAAAAGTGCAAAACTAGAAAAATCCAAAAAAGTGAAAAAGTAGAAAATACAAAAATAGTGAAAAGGTGAAAAATAGAAAATCAAATATAAAAAAAAAGTGCAATAAAAACATATGGTGAAAACTTGGCAAGAGGCGCTATTTGTCAGCTAGCTCTTCCATCTATTAGTTCTGTAGCGTCCTAAAATTGCGACACTTGCAATTTCGACTGCATTTTGGTCTTCACGATGGCGACGCAACACGCAACCTGAATGGAGACCCCAAAACTTGCTCACGACACTGAAAACTGCATTTTTCAAGCACCGTTGGCCTGAACCTCCTTGCACCCCGCTGTCCCGGAGGTGGGACCAGAGCGCCCAGCGCCCTGGTCCCTCAGGACCAGGGCGCCCAGCACCCTGGTCCTCCAGGACCATGGCGCCCAGCGCCCTGGTCCCTGGGTCCTATTTTGGGCCCGGTTTCCTAAGTGATATCGGGTCTTTTTGATTGCAATTTGGAAATATACTTCCCTGGTCGGCCTAAGGTCGGGAAAATCAGTCTATCAGCCCTAATTGACAATTATATAAACTACATTTTCTCTCTCATTTGAGAGATGAAGAGAATATGTGCAAAAGCGTGGAAACTATACTCAAACATTCAAGCATTCAAGCATTCAAGCAATTGATCATTCCAAGTCTCCATTCAAGGCTAAGTGTTGCATTCAAGAGAAGGATTCAACCATTGAAGAGGAGATCACTTATTACATGCTACATACTACAACACACAACATCTAAACCTTTGCACATAAGGATACAAACATCCTTAGAACAAGGTATTAGTACTTGTTTTACATTACAGTCATTTACATTTACAGCACTTGCTCATTTCTTGGTTAATTCCAAAACCGGGGTTTGACCTAAAGGCAAACCCCCAATCCCTAACCCCCCAATCGTCTTCGCTTTTCTGTGTGTAGGTTGCAGGTACGCGGCTGAGATTGAAGATCTGGAATCCTTGTGCAGAGACGAACAGATCCCCCTTCGTTTCGCGGATTTTTCGGAGGACCGTGGCGCCGGGCGCCATCGTCCCGACAACTTTTGCTCAAATTTGCAGGACAGCACCGTATCGACATTTTACTGCTAATTCCAGGTCCGCAGCTTCATCCTATAATCTAAACTCAGTTTATAAGCGAATCTTTATGACTTTCTATGCATCCTTAGCTTAATTTCCTTAATCAACATTCTTTACAAAAGAGGGTAGCTTTGCTTTCCAAACCCTTGAAATTCATTTAGCATCCAATCTTGCATTGCGTGGGATTGGATCTGATGAGTTTCAACCCCTCTTTTGAATGTAAAGTCTTCCCCCTAAGTGAAAACCCATCGAATCCTAGCGAACCTCCCTTCTCTCTCTTCGGAGTTAGAAGAGGGGAGACCAACTAGGGTTCGACCGCGATTTTCCGCTTTACAAGTTCATGCATCCTTCCGCTTGTATTCATTTTCATCATCACTGTCCATATCCATAATAAAGCCTTTGTACATACGCAGGCTTCATGGGTGATTTCTCACCATGGTTTGGATCATTGTATATATCATAATAAAGTTTGTTTCTAGACCAGGGACAAAATCCTGAACTGAGCTGGGGGCGAAAATTTTCATCATTTTGAGCTTAATCAAACCGGTAGAATAATGGTTAGACAAACTCTTGTCAAGCGAAAACTAAGACACATCCAACGTTGAACACAAGATCAAATTATCAGCCTTCAACTATCAACTACCAGCCTAAACATGACAAACACATATATGATATCTTTTGACTAATGGTTTAACTATTTTATCTTGATTTTCTCTATCATGATTTCTGAGTAACTCAAGGATGTCTTTGACTAGAGAAACAAGGAAGGAACATGATATTTTCTTGTCTATTATCTATAAATTAATCGTTAATATGTGCAAATTTGTCTTAGGACCTGATCATCAAAGTATCATCAAGACATTTCGGATTTGCCTATAGAAATGGTTAATACTGCCTGTTTTATGCAAGCAACACTCAGGTCATCTTGGTTCAATTATACCTCGATGCTTGTGCTAACTTGCAATATCAAAACCTAGGAAAGTAGTGCTTAGGTCATCATGAGTCAATTATACCATCGATGTTTGCACTCACTTCCCACATTTTAAAGGCTCAATGATGACAAAAAGCAATGACCACATGACCAATCCGATCGCAACATTGCATTTCATTTTGCATTTGCATTTTTAAAGTAGATTTGCATTTCATTTTGCATGGGATCACAACAGTCATCTTTTCCAAGGCCAAAGGCTTCAACATGATGTTATCTCTTTTATTACGTGATTGAGTGCATTAATGGACATTAACAAAAATAATCAATTCATCCTGCATGATAAGTTAGTTCATCTCATATAACCATTCCATACTAAGACATCATTCATATAAAACATCCAATCATTCATTCATTTAGTTAGATCATTGCATTGCATCCATCTCATATCTATCATATAAAGTAGCATCATTGCATTGCATTGCATCCATCTCATATTAACATACATGTAAAAATCATAAAAACATCATGAAAATAGAAAGCATTGCACTACACATACATCACATAGTACTTATAAGCATCACCATACATATTCATATTTGCATAACATCATGTAAATACTGCATCATCATGTAAGAAGCATACATCCATCATCTAGAATCCGTAAGCATATATAAAATAAAACATACATCATGAAAGTACCCGAACAACATAATCATATAGCAAATAGAATGCATCCATAATCTCATAGGTCATGTAGAGCGAATACGATCGACTGCATATCATATCATCAAAAAGATCAATGTCCAAGGTACAATGATATCACAAAAATATATGAGATACATCACAAATATACATTGCTGGAATCATCAATATCTCATCACAAAAGGTGTGTATGTGAATGGATTAATGTCCCATATCAGTGTGACCACTAGGGCATGGAGCGAAACTCTATCCTGATGCAGGAGGTTTGGTAACACTAGCCAATACCCATGTACTTGGGTCTCCACCTAGGGGATCTCTCTGAAGTGGCCCTTTCACTCCTCGACTCTTAGACTGGCTTTGTCCCGATCTCCTGCTCAGTTGTGAAAATCCTGGAGCCCTCTGATCAGCAGGAACAACAGTATAGTATAAGGTCCTATAATACTCAGCCTCCCGGACCGCTTGGTGCATCATCTTCAGGGCAACCTTCCCTAAAATAGACTCTCCTAACATATGTACCTGTGCCTTGACCTGCCGACACCTATCCCTAGCTGCATCTCTCTCAGCCATGAGAGAGGCCATTCGAACCTCTACTTGGACAATCTGGGCCTGTGCCTGTGTCTGTACCTAGGACATCCATGCTTGTGCCTGTACGTGTAATTGTGTCATCTGGACCTCTAGTTGGGCTATCCGAGAGTCCCTCTCTGCTATTTGACTCTCTAGCTGTTGAACCTGACCCTGCAAGTTAGTAATCTGAGCTTGCTACTGATGAGATGACATCCTAATGAGGATCCATCGAGGTGCCTTTGCCTATAGTTTCTCAACCTGTGACACTCCCATAGGTACCTGCTCAACCTGGGGAACCTCCTACTCTGGGACCTGATGCCCTTGATCCATTGGACCTGATCTCCTTCGTCTGACCACCCAGATCATCCAATCCATGTATAGATCTCTAGAAGATCTAGAACTGCTGGCCCCTAGTGTGCCTGCCCTTGCCACTGCCACTGCTCGACCATCTCCCCCATCATCATCTCCTCCATCGTCATCTCCAATGCCATGATTTCCTACTCATCATCCCCTCCATCTCTGCCATCATCTCCATACCCCCCCCCCCCTCGTCGAAAAAAAAAATTTATTTTAAAAAAGTTTGAAATTAAAAAAAACAAAAAAAATCGCCAATTTTAAATTTTTTCAAAAGAATCCGTTGGGAACCCAGTTTAAAACTCCAAAAACCCATATCAAAAATACAAATTTTTAAAAAACCCACATGGCGAAAATTGAGAAAAGCAATTTTGTTTCTAAAACTAGCCAATTTTTTTTTTCAAAAAAATCAATTAAAAATTGACAAAGCTGGGTTTTTCTCGTAGTACGTATCGGTGGACCATAGGTTGAAGGACGCTCAAACCTATGCTAGTGGTATGGGATCGCCATTCCTTCCTCTAGAGCATTTTTTCAAACAACTCAAGTGCACAAATGAAGAGTGGTAAAAGGAATTCACCGTTTTAAACTCAAAAGTGGGGCATTTTGGTGGGATTTTTATTCCACCACTTATTTTCAATCATTTAATCAACTAATCAGTCTAACAGGGTAGTGTTTTTAAATTTCTTATCAGGAAATGAATCGGATCAGCTCTAAAAATATCTAAAAATTGGAAAATCATTCAAAATCTAAAAATTGTAAAAATTAAAAAATCACAAAATATTCAAAAACATTGAAAAAATATCTGATTCATCTCCTGAGGGGGCATCCTCACATCGTAATCTGTGAATCAGAGTTTGGGGCATCATATCGAGATTTATCATCTCAAATCGAATTGAAATCAAGCCCGAATCTGCATCCTATCTAGATCAATATCAACAACATCATCAATCGAGTTTTCTTTGAACCAATGTGTCGTCACACATCGCTTTAAAGAGGGGCAAAATGTATACACCTAAAAAATGGTCTGAAGATAATTAATTAAATACACAATTTTTTAATTAATCCCCCTTCCCAATTAATTGAATTCATAAGTAATTTGATTAATTTCCCCTTTCATCTACTTGTAAATAAATCTAAGGATTTATTTATTAAGTTCATTTCATAATCCCCTTTTGATTAATTAATCCTCCCCCATCTAAATTCATTCTTCTAATCTCGTAATTAGTTAAAACAAATTAAATCATGATTTGTTGAGATTAATTATCTTTTTCTAAATATTTGATTTTATAAATTCAAATGAGCACATGGCTCCTAACTTTTAGCCACCTAACCTAACCATCCCCTAACCTAACCCATTCTATCTAATCCTAGGGTCTAACTAACCCTATCCTCTTGCACATCCTAACCTCTTTTATCCTAACCTCTTATGGGTTGGATATTCTCCCCTTGAGACACATGGCACTTTTTCCACATGTCTCCTCCCTTGGACACTTGCCCTCTCATGAGCAAGGTTCCTTGACACTTGTCACCACAGAGATGACAAGTGTCCCTTCCTCCAACCTCTTCTCCAACTTCCTCAATCTTGACCCTTGATACCTTCATATCAAATATGGACCGTCGATTCCTGCCACCTCAGCTTTGGCCTTGAAATTCCTATAAATATCCCTCATTTTGGAGCAATAAGGATCCCTTGCATTCATAGTTTTAGCATCATTACTCTAAGCATTTTTATTTCAATCATCTAGAATAATTAACATATTGGATTAATCATGCATAATAATCATGCTTTTCATACCATTTGTATAATCATGAAGTAGCTACTCAACTCTTGAGTTGCCACTTTGGAGGTCATTGCTCCACTGAGAGCCAACAATTCTTCAACCTTCAAGGTCCTCAAGAATAGAGGAAGATGGGACATCTCAAAGAAGTATTTGGTTTGCATTTGTTTAGCTTTCTACTTGCTTTGTAATTTCATTATGTTGTCTCATCTATGTGTATGCTTGTTTCATTTCACCACATTTTTTAGCATCACAAGAATATACATCAAGAATGAACTTGGAATGAGCAAAACAATGGATTGGCAATAAGTAAATAATTTAAAAATATATGACAAGTTAATTCAAGTAAATAAATGTGACTTATATTATAGTCAAATCTCCCACTTTTAATATGTAACTTGTTTTTTTCTATCTATTTAGTCATCTTCCACACATAATATTTATAGTAAATTAATTCTATTTTGCATAATTTTTGTTATGAATTTAATATTTTTATTAAAAAAAAATTAGTTACAAAATTTAGCCAAGTGAGCTAGAGCATAGGCTCTAAAACATCTAAATGATGAGGAATATTACATTATTTTTAAAATACTAATAGTACATTATAATTATTATTTTTTATTACTAGATTTTGTAAATATTATTAGACACTATTTACTTAAACTTTGCATTTATTTTACAAGCAGATTGACAATCGTTAATGACCTACACAAACAAACAATTGAAGAATGTTAAAACAATTAAACCGTCCAATTGTGATAACTATTGTAACAAGTATCTAAAGTTAACCAACTATTGAACCTGATGATGAACAACTTGAGAAACAAGTCCTACTATGCAAAGGCCAATTAATAAATGCCAACAACCAACATATGGACAAAAGAAGGACCTATTAATAGAGCTCTTGGTAAAGTTGTTGATATTGTGTATATACTTGGCTCAAATAACTAAACATCCTAAAATATGTTATAGGGAGATTTGACTACACTGGGCCACCATGGAACCTAGATGATCCAAAATTTGTACCAATAATACCTATACAACTAGGTAATCATAGGAAAATACCACTTATAATGGCATTGGCTATTACGATACTCAAATCCCAAGATTTAATACTCCAAAAGGCAACTACTGATATTGGAAAAATAGAAAGACAAGGTTTAACATTTTTCAACTATATTTAGTCAATCATTGGATAGCCTTTTCATTGAAGCATCATTCTCCTTCGAGCGGAAAAAAGAAGTGTGACATGGTTGCAATCCCAATCTCTTTGATACTTTTTATATTTTTACTTAACATACAGAAAAAACATTTTTTTCAAATCTCCATTCTCGATTAATCTACTTATTTTTTCTTATCCTAACATATTTCAATTTACAAGGAAAAGTCATCTAGACGAGGACATGAAAATTAGTGATTGACATCCCCTGTTGTCAACCTAGAGAAATGTATTTAACGTACCCAACTCCATGAACATGGTGATTCATTTTTTATATTGTGAATTCATATTTCTATAAATTTACATTCAACCACATTTAGAATTCTGAAACTTTTAGCATATATTACTATCGGCATAACCATTGCACCTCCATTAGGTGCAAGCGCTAGTTTTAGAAATAGTTTTTGAGAATTTATAATATAATTTTTTAGAAAAATTAATATAAACTTTTATAATATGAATTTAAAATAAATAAAATAGAATAAAGCAATATTATTTACCTCTGCTAAATTCATAGATCAACCCAAAACCATGTTAAAAATATGATTACTCTTTATGGTTTTGTTAAAAATATATCTATCAAATATGTTTGTATGATATGCATCCACTAAATTTCAATTAGATGCATTATTTTAGAAATATTTTTTGAGATTCTATAATATAATTTAAAAAAAAATGATTTGACATTTTATAATATCAATTTAAAATAAATAAAATAAATTAATGCAATATTATTAACTTGGTTAAATCCATAAACCAATAAAAAACAATGTTAAAAATATATCATTAAACTTTTTATGATTTTGTTAAAAATATATCTATCAACTATAAATATGCTTGTATGATATGCATCCACTAAATTTTAGTTTTACTCTATGATAAAAAACTAATTATAACCAACATAATAACATAGTAAATCAAGATGATTTTATTTAAGGATCGAATAAATAAATGAACCCCCCAAAAAATTATACATATGAGTACTACTTATTTATATATTATATTTGTTATTTCGAAATTAAATTATATTTGTAGTGTCACAAATTGGACCTAGTGTATTTATTATACTTTTGTATTGCAGGCGGTGCATTTATGATGATAATCCATGATCAGGATTTAACCATTCTGACATCATGGTTTTAAAGATGGAATAGTGCTCCCCACCCCTAAGCTCAATTAAAGTCTATCTTGGTTGGATGGAAATGCCATGCGTAGACATCTGCATGGCGGGCTAACATTCCAACAATATCATAGATTCAAAACAACATATTTCACATTAGACCTTTGTTGACGCATGTCCTTTGGCTTGTGCACATCCAAAACAATCACTCCTGCCCATGCAAAGCAGCAAAAATCTTCATACATCCTCATTTGGACACAAGAAAGTGTTAGGGTTTCAAGCAGATCCGAAGCAAATATGAACTAACAATTATATGCAGATTTAAATACAAAAGATAAAGAAATAAAATAGGACATAGATAACACAAAGATTTAACGTGGTTCACCCAGAATGGGTTACGTCCACCATACATAGTCGTCCAATCTTTCTTATTATCCAGCAAAAATAGTACATCAACCTTACAATGCCTTAAGCATCCCAGCCACTTATAACATGCGTTTTTAGGGCAACAAAACAAAGTTGGCCTTTTTTAGGGTTTTATTACAATGTCGGTTTTCATCAACAAAAACGGCAAAATTTTTTTTCTCGGGGGCTGCCGCCTCCGAACCCCTGCCCGGGCCCCAGCCCAGCCCCGAACCCCAGCAAGGATACGCGCTGAGTGTACAGTACTTTGTTGATCAGTCACCACATTTCAACAATCTCCCACTTGGAGATTGATCAGGCTCCACACCGAACAATCTCCCACTTGGAGACTGATACTACACGACACCACTGTACATGCAACATTTGCTAGATAAAACACTAGGACTTGACTGGTATAAATTCCACAATTATCAATCAAGAAGACCAACAGAAACTGATGAGGAAATCAACTTCTCCTGTGGAACTGCCTTTGTGAACATATCGGCAGGATTCTCACTTGTGTGAATCTTCTCAAGCCGTAACTGACCCTCCTCCAAAATAGTCAGGATGAAGTGGTACCTGAGCTGAATGTGCTTTGTCCTTGAATGAAAAGAAGAGTTCTTCGCAAGATGAATGGCACTCTGGCTATCAGTATACAATGGGCTATCCTCTTGTGTCTGACCCAATTCCTTCAGAAAACATTGCAACCAAATCATCTCTTTGCTGGCTTCTGTAGTAGCAACATACTCAGCTTCAGTGGTTGAAAGTGCAACAACCTTTTGCAGCCTAGAAATCCAACTGACTACAGTTCCCCCTATAGTAAAAACATACCCTATAGTACTCCTTCGTGAATCAATATCACCCGCCAGATCAGAGTCAACAAATCCACTTAGAGCAGCATTAGATCCTTTGAAACATAATGCCTTCGTAGTAGTTCCTTTCAAATACCGAAGAATCCATTTCACAGCATTCCAATGTTCCATACCCGAATTACTCATAAACCTGCTCACAACTCCCACTGCATGTGCAATATTTGGCCTTGTGCATACCATTGCATACATCAGACTACCAACAGCTGATGAATACAGGATGTTAGACATTTTATTAACCTCTTCCTGTGCCTTTGGGCACATCTCCTTAGTCAATTTGAAATGACTAGCCAAAGGTGTACTAACTGCTTTTGTATCCTGCATGTTAAATCTTTTCAACACCTTCTTTATATACTCACTTTGGGACAAATCCAAGGTTCTATTTTTCCTGTCCCGTGTAATCCTCATACCGAGAATTTGCTTAGCTGCACCCAAATCCTTCATAGCAAATGACCTGGCTAATTTCTGTTTAAGATCATTTATATGTTGCATGTTAGACCCAGCAACAAGCATATCATCAACATAAAGCAACAGGATAATATAACTACCATTATCAAATCTCTTAAAATATACACAATGATCAGAATGACATCTATGATAACCATGTTCATCCATGAAACTATCAAATTTTAAATACCATTGTCGGGGTGCTTGCTTTAGGCCATACAGACTTTTCTTCAACTTGCACACCAAGTTCTCCTTACTTTTGACCTCATATCCCTGTGGTTGCAACATGTAAATTTCCTCCTCCAAATCTCCATGGAGAAAAACTGTTTTGACATCTAATTGTTCAAGATGTAAATCATCTGCAGCCACAAGACTAAGTACAGTTCTAATTGAAGTCATTTTTACAACTGGAGAAAATATTTCATCATAATCTATACCTTTTTTCTGTGCAAAACCTTTTACCACAAGTCTGGCCTTATATCTTTTCTGACCTCCTTCCTCCTTTTTCAGCCGATAAACCCATTTGTTAGGCAAGGCTCTTTTTTCTGCAGGTAAAGGGACTAAGTCCCAAGTCTTATTTTTCATCAAGGAGTCCATCTCCTCTTTCATGCCTAGTTGCCACTGTTGTTTGGCATCCACCTGCATTGCTTCTTCATATTCTTCTGGTTCACTAGAATCCGTTAATAAAATAGAATACAAAGAAGGAGAAAATCTTTTAGGGGGTCTACTTGTCCTCGTAGAATGTCTAACACTTGCAGGAGTTTGTGGGACAATCTTTTGTTGCCGAGCATCAGGTACCTGTGGCATTTCATTTTCAGGAATCTCATCCAACACCACATATTCTTGTTTGTCCTGTTCATGCTTCTTTTCCTGCATCTGTTCTTTATACACAACCTTCTCATTGAATATAACATCTCTACTTCTAATTATTTTCTTATTTTCAAAATCCCATAACTGATAGCCATATTCATCTATCCCATATCCAATGAAGGTACATTTATGAGATTTAGCATCAAGCTTGGTTCTGTTTTCTTTATCAACATGGACAAAAGCTTCGCAACCAAAAGTTTTTAGAAAAGAATAATTTACCTTTTTACCAGTCCATGCCTCCTCTGGAATACCACCATCCAAAGGGGTTGAAGGTCCTCTATTTATCAAATAGACAACAGTATGTACAACATCTGCCCAAAAATGTAAGGGCAATCCAGCATGCAATCTCATGCTCCTCGCACGTTCCATGATGGTCCTATTCATTCTCTCTGACACACCATTTTCCTGTGGAGTTCCTGGAACTGTCTTCTGCTTTCGAATCCCATTTAAGGAACAGTAATCTTCAAATGCTTTGCTGCAATACTCACCTCCATTATCCGATCTGAGACACTTCAACTTTTTTCCTATCTCATTCTCAACCAAAGCTTTCCATTTCTTAAAAGTTTCAAAAACATCTGATTTTTGTTTTAGGAAATATACCCATGTTTTTCTGGTTGATTCATCAATAAAAATAACATAATAACAAGAGCCACCAAGAGAAGATACCTAAGCCGGTCCCCATACATCTGAATGTACAAGCTCTAACTTCTCACTCTTCTTCTCTTTCCCAACCTTGAGAAATCTGACTCTTTTCTGTTTACCATAAACACAGTTTTCACAGAACTCTAAATCAATCTTCTTTAGTCCTGGCAATAGATTTTTGGAGTGAAGGATTTTCATCCCTTTCTCACTCATGTGCCCAAGCCTATGGTGCCACATTATCGAATCTATTCTTGCAACATTTATTGTTGTTGTCCCTGCAACAACTTTATCTATAGCAGCTAAGGTAGAGTAAGTGTTACCAGTACATAGATATAATGTGCCTACCTTCACACATTTAGCTACTACTAATGATCCTTTAGTGACCTTCCACATACTATCTGAGAAGGTAACTATGCAACCTTCACTACCTAGTTGCCCTGCAGAAATTAAATTTCTTCTTAAATTAGGAACATGTCTTACCTCCTGCAGAAACCAGTCATTACCATTCTGCAACTTGATCTTTATCTTTCCTTTTCCAACAATTTGACAGGGCTCATCATCACCCAAATATACCTGTCCAAAATCACCTTGAACATAATCTAGAAAATATTTTCTATGGGGTGTAGCATGAAATGAAGCCCCATAATCTATTACCCAGGAATCATTAACATTATCCAAACGATTAAAGCATCTTGTAAAGTATTACTTGCAATATTAGCTTCCTTACTGTCATTTTCATTTTTGTCTCCTTCTTTGTTTTTCCGAGACCAACAGTCTTTCTTTAGATGACTAGGCTTTCCACAGTACCAGCAATCTTTCTTTCCTCTAGATTGAGAGCATCCTTTCTTTGACTTCCCTCGTGACTTCTCATTCCCAGGGCCTTTTCCTCTTTCCTTTGATCTTCCTCTGTTCTCCACATTCAAAACACTACTCGATGATGTTGGAGTCTCACCTGTGCTTTTCCTTCGCATTTCCTCGCTTAGGATAACACCAACAATATCATCAAATACCAAAGTATTTTTACCAGAGACAGAGTTACTTACAGCCATAACCAAGCTATTCCAGCTTTCTGGCAAAGAACATAAAATCAAGAGAGCCCTAACCTCTTCTGCGAAGGTAATTTTTACCAAAGACAATTGACTGGTAATTGTATTAAATTCATTTAAGTGCTCCGCTACAGATCCTCCCTCACTCATTTTCAAATTAAACAAACGCTTCATAAGAAATACCTTATTTGAAGCCGAGGGTTTCTCATACAGCTTAGCCAATGTTGCCATCAAATCTATAGTCATTTTTGCTTCTATTATATTGAATGCTACAGATGACGCAAGGCACAATCGAATGGATCCCAGTGCCTTTCTATCTAAAATGTCCCACTCTTCATCTGATATTGTGGTCGGTTTCTTTGCCTTTCCTTCCAATGGCCGCCACAAATCCTTTTGATACAGGTAATCCTCCATCTACATTTTCCATAACTGATAATTCTGGCCATTAAACTTTTCAACCTTGAATTTGGAATCCTCCATTGCTCCCACTCAAATCTGAAAGTCCTGCCAATTTACAGAAAACCTCGCTCTGATACCAATTGTTAGGGTTTCAAGCAGATCTGAAGCAAATATGAACTAACAATTATATGCAGATTTATATACAAAAGATAAAGAAATAAAATAGGACACAGATAACACAAAGATTTAACATGGTTCACCCAGAATGGGTTACGTCCACCATACACAGTCGTCCAATCTTTCTTATTATCCAGCAAAAGTTGTACATCAACCTTACAATGCCTTAAGCATCCTAGCCGCTTATAACATGCGTTTTTAGGGCAACAAAACAAAGTCGGCCTTTTTTAGGGTTTTATTACAATGTCGGGTTTCATCAACAAAAATGGCAAAAAATTGTTTCTCTGGGGCTACCGCCCTCGAACCCCTGCCCAGGGCCCAGCCCGGCCCCGGACCCCGGCGAGGATACGTGCTGAGTGTACAGTACTTTGCTGATCAGTCACCACATTTCAACAATCTCCCACTTGGAGACTGATCAGGCTCCACACCGAACAGAAAGAAACTCTCTCTACTCTTGTCTCTCTTTCTCTTACACTCTAAGAAAAAATCTGCCAAAATACACACTCGCTGCAATAATAGCTTTGTCTTCTCTCATTGTACACTTGTGCTATTATCTCAAGAGAGGGGTCTTGGCTATGTAACACTTCTTCCTCTTTACTATCTATTGTATCATTATGTTATGATGCTTTCTAAGCTTTGAATGCATTTATTATCTAAGTGCATTTGTATCATTTATTATTTATCTTCATGATTGGGGTTTTCCTCCATTAAACAAGGTTTGTTTCTACCATAACTTTAATATTCATGGTAGGGGTTTTCCTCCATTAAACATGTGAAATACTAGAAATCAATTTAATTGCAAAATAGTGAGTGTATAATAGAATTCAAATTTTACCAACAATCTAGACCTAGGTCTTAGACTTGGGATGCCAACGAGTCGCAAAGACATATGTGCATTGTGTTGTTGTTTGTTTGGACAGAAAGAGGGGAAAATGCCAGAAATTACCTCGAACCTACTCCACGCTCCTCAAATCTATTTGCCACCCACACACACATGTTGGGGCTGTATAGAGGTTTGCTTCAATCAGACCCTCACTTTGGTGTTTCCACCTCCATAGATAGCTAGATAGATAGATTTAGATAAAAGATAAATGATAGTGTAATAGAAACAAACCCTACTAAATGGAGGAAAACTTTTATTATGAAAGATAAAAGATACAATAGAAACAAACCCGAATCTTAGAAATGAACACATCTCACCACAATCCTTCATTATTGAGAGGAGAACAATATGCATAAAGTAACTCAGACATAGGGCATCACTTTTAAATCCTCCCATGGGGTGCATCTATCAAGGTTTGATAGAAAACAAAGGGATTTCTTTTGATTTTCACAATAATTAACTATTCTTAAGATATTTTTCCTTGAATAGAATCATCTAAATCCCTATTATAAGAAAAATGGAAGAGTAAATTCCACTAGATGAACCATTATACAAATATATTGGGAAATAGAGAAGACGAAATGTGTAAACAATATATATGGGAATCACCTTGTGGTGTAGTGGTCATGTGGTTGCACTGTTAATGGTGCAACCAAGGTTCAAATCCCCGCTTGGCCAAATAGTGTTAATGCTGGTTTGGGCCCACCTTGGTGGACGTGTTGGAGGTTGGTGGAGGAGGAGATTGGTGGACCTGTTGGATGTTGGTGGGCGTGTTGGTGGACGTGGAGGTGGAGACTGGTGGACTTGTAGGAGGTTGGTGGATGTGGAGGTGTAGATTGGTGGACGTGTAGGAGGTAGGAGGCTGGTGGAGGGTGAGAAATGGTGAAGTTTTTGGGTTGGGGAAGAGGTCCCCCTTGTAGCCTCTCTGGTGCAGGCCAGGCTAGAAATCCCTGCGATTTAACAAGCAAAAAAAAAAAAGAAAGATAAAAAATGACATGGAGCATACTAGTCTAAGTAAATAAAATGAAAGGCAAACAAAGGCACACTCCAATGCCCAATATAAGAACACACACATTTTAAGGTCATATTGCAAACACACATTACAAAAATTTAAAACATTCTTCTATTTTTTTCATAAGAGAGGGGATTGTCAAACCCTTCTTCCTCCCAAGTGTTGAGCTTTCATTAAAAATTATGGACCCTTATTAGAAGAATGCCTATAGGATTTATAGGAATTCTTCCACCAAAGTGGAAATGATTTTTTCAACCACCTTATCTTTTGCATATATGTCACATGTCTTTAAAAATCATGATGATCATTGAAAATTCCCTGCATGAAGGATCTTTATGTTTCTTTCTCACTGCAACTTTAGGCATGATTGTCATCTAGGTCACTCATCATTTGAAAATAAAACAATTTATGCATGTTGTTCCATTTTAGAATCCTCTAAAATCTGATTCTATTTTAGATCTATTGGGTGTCTATGTTCATCTCTTCTTGTCTTGACCAATGGTATATTTGTATTCCTTTGAGAAAGAGCTAGTGAAATGTTTTTCTTGATTTCCAAATGACACTTTCCATTATTATCCCAAAAACTTTGCATGAATATTGGCAGGACCACATGTGCCAAAAGACATGGCATCTTATTGGCAACCCTAAGTGATATTTTATGATCTGAGTTTGATTCTCTATGGAGCTTCCATGTCTTTAAGAGGCATGTGTCATGGTGGCAGAAATCTTTGAGGATTCCTCTTTTGTTCTTCTTTCAAATATCTGAGTGGGTTACATGTGGAGATTTTTGGGGCTTTTGCTTCTAAGCCTTAGAAAGGCTTATGGGAGAACACAAGAAACTTCCATTTATTTCTTTGAGATGCAACATACTGGCAGAGAAACTTTGCAATTAATTTCTCTTGATACTTTGGTTCTCCATTTGGCCTCCATGTGGAAAAACTCTAAAATGGCTTTTTTCAAAAATCACATGCCTTGGAGAATTATATTGAGCCTATTTTGATCTAGCAATAATCAACAAATGTATAGTTATATTATGCCCATAGATGTATGCCCATAGATGTATGCCATCTATTTTTGGGGAGACCATGCCAATATGATAGGAATGCAATTCATGATGGGAGAAATAAACACTTATACTATGACATCTAACAACAAGAGACATATATTGATAGCTTTGGAGGAAGAAGAGGAGAAAAGTGAAGTATGTGGTAACACCATAATCTTATTGGTCGATCACAAAAAAATCTTAGGAGGCCTAAGACATGAACTTGTGTTATGCACTAATTTAAAAGAATTTTGGTAGTTCAAAAGATGGGAGTCATATTGGAAGAGGGGATGAACTGCTGTAGAGAGACATAGAAAAGTTGCTAACAGAATATTAGGACATTATATCAAAGAACATGCCAGATGGATTACCACTAGTTGAAGTATCAGTCATCATATGGATCTCATACCAAGAACTAGCTTGCAAAACAAGGTAACACATAAAATGACACCAATAGAGAATTTAGAGTTGAACAAACAAGTAGGAGAGCTACTAAAGAAGGGATTTATCATAGAAATCTTAAGCCCATGTGCAGTACCTATTATACTTGCACTGAAGAAATATGGAGAATGGAGGATGCATATTGTAGACACCTAAAAATGTTTCATTGACCGTGTACTAATTATTCATCCAATTAGTTAAATAATTGTTTAATTATTTAATTAAATTAATTAATCTTATTCTTCTAATTCACATTTTTTTGTCATCTTACTAATTATTTCAATTTTAATTCTATCATTGTTTAATCATTTAAACCATTTTTTAATGTTAATTAAATATTTATTATTTAATTAATTATGATTTTAATCCTCCAATTTAAATAATCTTTATTATTTAAATAAATTAATTCTCAATTTCTATCTCCAATCATTTAATCATTAACCCTTTTCTAAATATTAATTAAATATTAATTATTTAATTAATTGTGATTTTAATTCTTTAATTTAAATAATCTTTATTATTTAATTAAAGTCAATTCCTAAATAATTAAATAGTTTCTTTAAATTATTTAATTAACTAATTAATTCTTTTAATTTCATGAATTCTTCTAATTTCGTTTAATTTTATATTTCTTCTAATTTCATTTTATTTCATGAATTCTTCTAATTTCATTAATTCTTTAATTCAAATTCCAATTCTTCTAATTTCATCTAATTTCAAATACATGTGCATGATTTCGAAGATTAAATTGAAAATCAAAGTCAAGTTCTAAATATATTCAAATAACAAATTGAATTAAAATAAATTCAATATTTGAGTTAAATCTCATGCAAAGATCAAAGTCAAAGTACAAACACATGCTAAATTAATTAATTCAATTATATTTTCAATTCCTATTTCTATCTTCTAGTTAGCTTTTTCTAAATAAAGCTCCCAAAAAGCTCCCAAAAAGCTTTCAATCGGTTAACTATTTCATCCTCTTTATTTCCCCCAATCCCCCTTTTTCATCTTTCAATCATCTTTTTTCTCAATCAGTTAACTCATTTATCTATTCAATCTATTATGTTCCACCTCCAAATTAGTAGTTCAACTATCAATCAGTATGTGAGCTCACTTGAGTTCCACCTCTTGATCAATCTATTCCACATCTCAATCAATCCTCTCCAATAATCTATAAATTGAGCATTCAATCTTCATTTTCAACAATCACAAACTTTGAATCTTTGTGTCATTTGCAGGTTGCCAACACGATATGTGAGAGCCACCATACCACAAAGAGAAGAAGAGCAATGGAAGCAATGTGCAATCATGGGATATGGAGATTTTATTGATGTATTTTATATTCCTATTGTTTGATTGTGTTATTTTCATTGGTTTATTTAGAATTCTTTGATTAGATAGGGATTCGTGATTTCCCTTTGATTTCTAGTTAATTATATGATGAATTTTACATACGACATTTTGGTGAACCCGACATGAAGCAATAGCTAATTAATCTTCTAGTTTTTTGTGTGATTTTTGCAGGTCATACGGTTTTTTTTGTGTGTAGGTTTTGTATGGATGGCACAACAGATTCAACAATCATGCAATCGCGTTTACAGAATCACATAATCACATAGACAGGCTCACACAATTGATCACATAGGGTCACACATTCATGCGGACCCCATCACGCAATAGCCTTTATCATGTCATGCATTCGCTCAGATTTTGTCACGCATTCGACAGAGTTATTTCCGTGTTTTATTTATCTAATCTTTCTTGTTTCCTGCTTTCTATTCTGTTAAATTCTATATGAAATTGGTTAAGTCTAAATATGGTTTACCCTTATTGCATGCTTTAATTATGACATCTTATGGCATGTAAGGTACAATTCAAGATTTTAGGTGCTAGGAGGATGAAGGAACAAAGAAGACAAGCCAGATGCTATCAACAAATCCTAAAGGCAGAAAAGAAGATACAAGATCTAGAGGACCAACCAGCCATTGATAGATACAACAACCTCGTTCTCTCATATAGAGTAAAATACAATTTGCTTAATATAGAATGGATGATGAGAGATCTTGCTAGGGCATCACAATCTATTTTGCAGGTTCCAGATCATAATTAAATTTTTTATTTTATTTTGTTTTGTTTTGTTTTGTTTGGTCTGTCTGTGTTTTACGCATTCGCCTAGATAGTTTCACGTAATCACTTTGTCAGGATCACGTGTTTTCTTTGTTAGAATTTCGCATTCGCACTATCATTATCACACAATCGCTCATATAGTATCACACATTCGCTTTGGTATCATTACGTATTTGTATTTTTCATATTTAAGTTTTCTATTTACTGTGGATTTTCTTGGGTTACTTATTATCTGTCTGCAACATGTGGAGAATTTACAGAGAATATCGAATTATTACTGAATCATAAACATGCATGTTATCACACTTCAGTTTTGGGCTTAAAATAAATTTGGTTAAAATTGACATGCATGCTTTCACATTTCAATTTGGTGCTTAAAATAAACCTAGTTAAAATTGACATCCATGCTTTCACACTTTAGTTAGGTGTTCTAAAATTGACATGCACATGCGTATCTCACACCTAAGTTTGGGTTTTAAAATGAATGTGAACCAAGCTTATCAATAGAATAAATCACACTTCATTTTTTTAAAGGGAAAGAAATTTTTATTGTGTTTGGGATGGATCTACTGTTGCATTAACTACCTTTCCACCCACCTTCGGGGTCTTGGGAGAAAGGGAAAGGTGATAAATACACCCACTTTTTCATTTTGGTAGAGGGGTATCTTTGACTGGGGATTTCATCACCCCATAGAGGTACTTCGAATTGGGATGCGTTGGGGATATTATCTCTCCCAACGTACTCTCTAGCAGGTTTTTTGAGCCGCTATATAAATATACTGGTCAGGCGGCTAGAGTCTTGAGTGAATTCAACGTATGTGGGTTCCTCCCTTGCATCGATAAGCTTAACTAAAGTCTTAAGTGGCTTGCTTTGAGAATTCGTCGTTGGATCGGGATCCTTCAAAATTTACAATAAGAACCAACTTACTAGCCTAAATCGCACATTCAGTGATTTAGGGACTGCGAATCGTACCCCATAGATACCCCTCATGTACCTTTCATTATGAGACATAAATCCCTCGGTGATAAGATCTTTGGATCTTCTAGGTAAGAGAGACTGGCATGCCCGAGAAGTGTGTGCCGTGGAGTGGAGCCAGTGCTGCTTGACTGTCTATCTATTCATTTTGTTTCAGTATTTTGCTGCAGGGGCCTCATTGAATGGTGTCCACTTTCTAGCCTAAGATTGTATTATGTGCTTTTATATGTATCATTGTACTAGACCAGTATTGAATTAGTATTTGGGCTATTTCAGGCCCTATCTTACGTATCTCTGAATTCTCAGAGTGGGTCAGAACACAGTCCAATTAGCTATACCTATCTTCAAACAATTGTTCTAAGATTTGTAAAACAACAAACCCATCCTACAAACTAAATTAATGGAAACAAAGTTTATGTTGAAACATCAAAGAGTCCTACAAACTCAAAATTTTTACATACTTGTGACCATAGGCAGTCTTTGCATAGTCCTCATTTTTGTCCTTATTATCATCCTCATATACGTCCTTAGAAGTTGCATAAGTCCTTTCATAGTCCACATTTATTATCATCCTCATTTACGTCCTTATTATCATTCTCATATACGTCCTTAGAAGTTGCATAAGTCTTTGCATAAGTCCTTGCATAGTCTGCATTTATTATCATCCTCATTTACATCCTCATTATTGTCCTCACATATGTTTTTAGATTTAGTCCTTATTAGACCTCATATACATCTGTCTTAGTTCATCATCATTTGCATAATCATCCTAGAAAGTCATAGCATGCATCTTAATGGGTTTCCCAGGTGATCGTTTGATCCCTTTCGAGCAACCTAATCTAGTGCCAAACGACGATCAATGAGAGATTCTTGACGGTTTAGATAATTTGGCTTGGGAATTAAAGACAAGTGCACCTCAGTGAAGAGGAGTTGAGTGCGAGATAGATAGAGAGTATAAAATTGCCTATATAATTGATAGAGAAATTGCTGTAGAACTTCTAAGAGAAGAACTTGAAAAACTTGTGTTGCAAAAATCTTGAAATACTCAACAAGTCTCACGTCCAAATCCCTAATACAGAGTCTGGTCTAGTGTTGCATATTTTGTATTTAGGTCTAGAGTCTTACATTATTGTCATCTTGCATTAGGTTCTAAACCATCCACATTTAGAAGTCTTAAATATTCGTCACCAGGTCACAAAAGGCAAAAAGTAAGATGGACCCAAACAACGACCTGCCAGTTAATCCAACTTGGAACATGGACATATCAAGTAGTCAATGGTCAAATCCTTAGGCAATGCCCACAATACACAAGCTACAACAAAATTTAACACACAAAGAGATTGAGTCAGATCAATAAGACCCACATGTCCTTATGATCCTAGATGCTCTTATACATAATGATAGGGACAAATATCTCTCGTTGTTATTACAAAATGGGGCCAAATTACCTGAAGATTTTGATATCACAACAATCTTACCACTAGGAACTACTTTAGGTCCAAATGGCAGTCAAATACCACATATGACACAAACACAAGTGATGACCTCAAGTTTTTCTTAGAATACACCAACATCATCTATACAAACAAATGTCATTTCAAATGCGACTTCTCAATCAAGTGCATCATCCTTAATAATAAACGTTAGCGCACCAACACAAGCTATCCTAGCCTCTCACACCATACCAATAATGTCAAGTGTCTTGACACCTATTCAAACACAAGTTTCTCATACAACAAGTGTGACTCAACCTCCAATTTCCTATTCCATACGATCTACATACAGTCATCAGATTACAAACCTAGGTTCTTCTAATACAATGAGTACAACCTAGTCAAACATGGGTTCACATGTTGCTTATTTCACAGTACCTAGCGGAACCCATAACACGCAGAATTATAATTATGGTACCTTTCAACAACCTCCTAGTTATACTACCACAAATCCTTTTGTGGGAAATATACATGTGCAAAGTGTACCCCTGACTCAAACAAATATTCTGGCCCAACAGGTACAAAATCTGCAACAACAGATGACAACTATGCAAACCAATAATGATAAAGAGAGCTATACAATGTAGAACTTACTTCCTTATCCTTTTGATCACACATTATACATGTCGCCTTTCCCACCACATTTTGAAACACCAAAATTTGACAGATATCGAGGGAAAGGTGATCCTAGAGATCACATTAGAGAGTTTTTCATGACATGTATAGAGGTTGCAACTGAAGACACTTATCTAATGAGATTATTTCCTAAAAGCCTGGGAGGCTCAACCTTGGAGTGGTTTTCACATCTATCACCAACTATTACATCATGGGGTGAATTAGCTGAACATTTCATTGCTAACTTCTTGCATAACATTGAAACCGCAGTTACTTTGATGGACTTATGTGCTACAAAACAATATGAGAATGAAACATTCACGTTCTTCATACAAAGATGAAGAGATCTCTATAGAAGGTGCAAGACTATTATTCCTGAAATGGAGCAAGTTGACATGTTTACAGAAAACTTAATCCCTAAAATTAAGTACCCGATACAAATGTAATGTTTGACCATATTTAAACAAATCACTGAAAAAGCCTTAAAGTGTGAGAAATGACTAGTAGAACAAGGTCTCATAAAATATGGCAATAAAAACAACAATGATAAATCCAAATTTTGGTCAAGAAATAAAAATATGACCAATGATGGTGTTGTAGACGCTTGTACAATGAACATAACCCAACCGATTTTCTTTACAAGGCCCAAGTCAATCATTTAGTCCACATACAGAGAATAACACTATATCGACCAAAGCAAATGCTGCGCAAACTATGAACACAAAATTCCCAAGGGTAAATGCTCCAAAAAGGAATTACACACCTCTAGGGGAACCTATTGAATTAACATTAAAAAAATTAATACAGACAAATATGATCACTTTGCCAGAAGTGAGAGTATATAAACCAGGTCCTTTCAAAACTACGTGGTGGAATGATAATGATTTCTGTGAATATCATTGTACTAAAGGTCACAAAACTGTAAGTTGCTATAAATTGAAAAACTTAATCCAAGACATGATCGATCAAGGCGACATCACAATTGACACCAACAAAACTTCAACAAACATGAATCATACCATCTTTAAGGATCCATTTGTCAAACATGATATAGGGAAGGCATCTACATCGGTAACACAAGACAACACAACTAACTACACAAAAGTCTCATATGACTATACTATTGATGCCATTAGCTTAGGGGATGTAGCAAATGATGATTCACAAGAAGCACTTGATAACGATGAGAAATGTCAAGAGACTTACAACTATGATAATCAAATTTGCATGATGTCGAAAGCACCAAAATATGATGAAGACAAGAATCTCTGTCTTATGGATTGGGGGCATGAAGAACTGTTTTATTCAAGATGGTTTGAAGATGAACTTATAGCACATATCATGGATGTCAGACTTGCACATAATGACTATAGGAAGGGATATGAAATGAACCTTGATAACACACCATATGTTCTAAATAATTCCCTCACAAGAGATGATACAGTGGCTACAATCACAATAAATCCCAGAGATAGAGACTGTGCAATAGTTACTCACAAATCAAAAGTAACTTTACAAGAAGTACCATCAAACCCACCACCAGCAGTAGGGACCTTTAATGCTGTTGAGAAACTCAAGAAAACCCCGGTCAGGATATCACTCTTTGAACTATTGCATATATCACCAACTCATAAAGCTATCCTAGACAAAGCACTTCAATATTCAGTAGTTGACAAAGATATAGATGAAAACGCCTTCCAATCCATGGTGGGGAATTTGACTAATGGTACCATAGTCACATAAATCTGTCCATATAATTAAATGAATATTTTCTATTTATTTGATTATCTAACCCTCAATAATCAGTTAATTAAATTAATATTTAATTAATTCATCCTCAACCCCTTCTCCTATTAATTAAATAAATTATTCAATTTATTTAAATTAATTCATTAAGCCACACTCAAAATCAATTAAATGAATAAATCATATTTATTTAATTTAAACCCCCCTTTCCTCTTTTAAATAAATAATAAAATATTTATTTAAATCCCTAAACTACCCCCCACTTGCATTCTCCTATAAATGCAAGTTGCAACTACAATTGAAATAAATTAATTTTATTTTAATTAAAATCCTATTTTCCCTCACCCACCAAACACACTTGAAATCCTAAATCCCCTTCTAGATTCTTCTAACCACTTTCTAAATTCTTCTAATCATTCCCAATTAGCCTAATCCATCTCCTAAATATTGTCACATTCCTAAGCAACTTGGAGTCACTTCTCAAAGCCTCAAAGTCTTTGAAAAGCATTTAATGCTTTATGTATTCAACAAGTTAACCCCTAAACTCTTCCAAACCATTAATGGCTCTTACATGACCATTAATGTCTCTTACATAACCATTTATGGTTAATTCCACTTGCCCACATGGTTAGAGACTTTCCCTCTAACTCAACCTACATTTGACTCATGGGTTTCTTTAAGCATTTATTGCTTTGACCTTACCCCCACTAACTCTTGCACAAGAGTGTATCCATTGGATAAAGGCATTATTTGTTGGATAATGGCTTTATTCATTCAACTCAACACTAACCTTACCTCCCAAGTTAACCTTCAAGTCATGTCAAGCATTTAATGCTTCTTCCCTCTCCTCTCAACCCATCTCATGAGGACATTTGTCATCCTGGGATTGGATTGAAAACCCTCACATGGATCATAAACCCATCAATCCTGACCCTTGTTGAGATTACTCAATCTCAACCATCCATTTCTCTATTTTTCCTATAAATGGAGCCCATTCCTTCATAATCCATAATCCATAAATATTGTATGCATCTAAGTTATAGTGAATTTGAGAGAGCATTTTAGAGTAAAATCATAATCTACATTGTCTTTTGGTTAAAATTGACAATAGCTTAATTAACTCATTTTCTCTCATTCTTAGCTAGCTTGCATTTGCATAATTTCATAATAATTTTCAATCTTGAATCTCCATAAAACTTCCATAGTAGTGCAAAGCTGAGAGATACACTCATGTGGAACTTGGAGAGGAGAGGAACAAGGGAGGGGTAGCTATGAGCATCTTGGTTAGCATTTGGAGGAGTGTAGTTTATCTCTTTTGTACTTGCATGCTTTCCATTTCATGTTTAATATCTCTCTTGATATGCTTGCTTAGGATAGTCTTTTGTTGCTAACACTAACGTTTGAACTTGATTCTTGTGTTGTTGTGTTTCCATCACTATTCTAATCCTTTTTGTAGAGCATCATTTGGTGAACCCAACGTGGATCGAACATGCAACCTTCTGATGTAAATTTGAAACTACTAACATTTTGCTTGTTGAAATTGACACATAGGTCACGCTTTAGTGCTTTTGAACATGCTTTAGCGTTGTTGTTCTTAGAATAGCGCTATTGTCTCTATTTTAGTGCTATTGTACTTCAAATAGCACTATTGTATTTAGTTTAGTGCTTTTGCACTCCCTATTTGACAGTGTGTGCGGGAAAAGTGGTGTAATGAAATGGAAATTTTGGTTTCTAGAGAAGTCCACACACCAATCAGACTCTTGGTGCAAGTTATGGAGCTTTGTTGAATAACTCAACTCCCCAAGGGACCTTCCATTGTTCTCTATCTCATAGGATCCCTCAAGCCAATGCCTTTTCTCTTAGATCATTGAGCAAAGTGACTTAGGAATGACAACTATGAGAATGAGGGATATTGATCAACTTAATATGAATGCATTCCTAGTTATGCATGATATTAAATCTAGTATGAATTAAACTAGCATGGATATGATGATAAGATAAAAGATTTGTAAAATCTATCCTAACATGATATACTAGTCTAATATGAGAATGCTATGATAATAGAAATGCTTCTTAAAATGCTTATTAAGATGATTTCTATTCAAAGAGAGGCTAAATGCTTGATTTAAAATGATTATATTAGATTCTTAGTAAAATGTCTATAAGTTTGATACTAAAGACTTGGATATCAAAATGAGAGAAGGAGGGCTCTATTTTGAGGAAACAAAGGGCAATGGATGGTCAAGATTGGATGATGTTATCAAGGGCCAAGATTGAAAGTTATTAATCCATATTTACAATTCTCACCAATGAAATGGTGACAATTGTCAACACAAGACTTCTTGAGAGGAGATGTAAGAAGCATGAAATGCTCGAGAAGACCTCATGGTTACCCTAGGAGGTAAGGGTTAAGGTTAGGCTAAGGTTATCCCTTGGATAAAGCTTTTACCCAAAGGATAAACTCTTGTGCAAGGGTTAAAGGAATAACCATGGTCAAAGCAATGAATGCTTGATGAGACCCTTGGGTTAGATGAGGGTTGAGTTAGAGAGAAAGTCTCTAATCATGCAAGAGGGTTGAGTTAACCATTAATGGTTTGGAAGACTTTCAAGGTTAACTTGTTGAAGACATAAAGCCTTTAATGGTTTTCAAAGACTTTGGGGGTTTGACAAGTGACTTCCCTTTGCTTATGGATGTGACAATGTTTAGGAGATGGGTTAGGCTAAATTAGAAGTGATTAGAAGAATCTAGAAGGAGTTTTAGGGAAGCAAGTGGGAGATGTAGGAAAATGCAAGTGGATGGAGGGTAATTTTAATTAAAATAAATTACTTTATTTCAACAAAAATAGATGCAACTTGCATAAATACAAATGGGGGATTTGAATAAATAAATTAAATTTATTTATTTGCAAGGATCAATTTAATTATATGTAAATTTAATTAAAAAGGGAGAAAGGGGATTTAATTAAATAAAGTGATTTATTTAATTAAAGGCTATGAAAGGCTTAGGTGAACTTAATTAAATAAATTGAGTAATTAATTTAATTAAATAGATGAATGTGAATTATTTAATTAAATATAATTTAATTAAATAGAGGAATGAGGTCAAAATGAATATTAAATATTCACTTAGGAAAGTGGTCATTTTTATACATCTATATTTTGCCCCTCTTTGAAGTGATGTGTGTGCACATGTTGATTCAAAGAAAATTTTGTTGGATATGATGTTTGTGTCGAGATGTCGATATGATGCCCCCTTGGGAGATTAATCAAAGATTTTGAAAATTTAATTGATTTGATGATCTTTTTTGAATTAATTACATTTTGAAATTTTGACTGTGTTGAATGCAGTGTAATTGATTCATCTCCCAAAAAATGATGTTTGATAAGGTTAAAAGTGAGATAATGAGCAAAATACATGCCCCACCTACTAACCCTTTTTGACTTTTACCCTATAAAAAGGTAAAAAGTGATTTTATTTTCATCATTTGCATATATGACCTCTTGTGATAGTGACACCTTAGCTCTGATGAAAATGTCGGTTCCTTATGCTTCTCACTGATTCGAGTGCGTTCGTCGATACCGGAGGACCGCCTTGTATGGTCCACACATAAGTCACCTAAATTTTGCCATGTTTTTGATTTATTTTGTCGATTTTGGTCATTTTTTCCATTTTTTGTTTTGAATTTCACCATTTTAGCACGTAGGGTGTCTCACATAGCGCATACGATAAGCATTGTAGCGCGTAGGGTAACCTAGTTAGGTTAGCATTGTAGGTCTGTTTTACAGTGCGTGGCAGGTGCAAGATAGCACATAGAATGAAGATTTTAGCACATAGGTGGATTAGGATATCGCATGTCTAGCAGCCTAGCGTGTGGAAGGACTGCTTCGGCACGTGGGGTAAAAAAGTTGGTAGAAAATGATTTTAGAGAATGCGTCGCGGGAGGAAATAGATGAGGTAGATGGTTTTAGGGGTGAATAAGTGCCTGCTGAGTGTTTTGGGATGGGTCTCGAGCCAATGTTTTGCTTGCTGTGATGATGTTCAAGTCTTGATATGATGATTGAGAGTCTACTGAAATTGCTTTCATTTATGAAGTGTCAAGCTGATTGCTTTTTTTGAATGAAGATCTTGATTTTATGTTGATGTGGATCTTTGATTTTTTCCTTGCGATTGAATTTGATGTCTGATATGAGTTCTGATTCATGATTTCCAATATGGTTCCTGATATGATTCTTGCGATATGGATTTTTGAGTTGCTTGTGTTATGGGTTTTTGATAAGATTTCTCAATATGATGCTTTGAGTTGCTTGTGTTATGGGTATTTGATATGATTTCTTGATATGGGACTTTGATTTTCGATATGGTATTTTGATACGGGTCTTGATTTTGATTTCTTGATATGATGCTTGCATTATGGATTTTGATTTTCGATATGGGACTTGATTTGATTTCTCGATATGATGCTTGATTTGATGCTTCATTGTTTCAAGTTGATTTTCTTTTGATTGGATATATCGGATAGATGTGGGAATTGATGATGGACATTTGTTATTTTGCAGGCACAACTTGGTGTACTTCAGTCATGAGAGCGATTTCCAGGACTGTGGTCATTGATTCCGCGATTGACACAGGCCGATAGGGATGTGATTGAGAGATGTAGTTTGACTTTATTATTAGACATGCCTCGGTATATCATTAACCGAGGTTTGTTGACAGCTTTGGCGGAGAGGTGGCACAGTGATACAAACACCTTCCATTTGGCTACTGGCAAGATAACAGTCACACCTGAGGACTATTATCACATTCTGCAGATTCTGATTATGGGGGCCTTGTTGCCGTATGAGTAGACTGAGGAGGGTGGGACAGAGGCTCTCTGTCGCATCTTCCAGGATGATTAGATTTGGGGGAATGAGATCCCATGGTAGGAGTTTGTGGATCTTGATTATGCCCCTTTACCCTCTATGTTAGCAAGCTTTATTGGTGGATTCTTGTGTCTTAACCACAGGTCAAAGGGACTAGCTGTTGGATGGGGGTTGGTTTTGGAGGACATGGTTACACAGGGACGTAGGTTTGCATGGTGGTCTTGCATGTTAGCCCACTTTTACTGAGTGCTTCACTAGGTGGTGTATCTAGGATACAACAGTTTGTTAGCAGGAGTGACATTATTACAGGTGTGGGCCTGGGAGCACATTCTTGTGGCAAGACCACTTGCAAATAGGGATAGGTCAGTTGGGCGGGCATATGCATATGGGTATACAGGTATAGTTGTCTAGCGCAAGCTGGGAAAACTAGAGCACTGGCGGAGAGCATTAGATGATATTGATACGGTCATCTGGAGACCGTATATGGACTACGAGGTATGGGATGAGGATGAGCTAGAGATGCCCTATGTTTATATGTCCAAATATTTGATCGAGTGGAAAACCTTTATTATCGAGCAATTCTTGCATAGCCTTGTGCAGCGACAATATGGGAGACAACATGGGATGCCAAAAGGAGCTTGCTTATATGCTCGTCGAAGACATGATGTGCCCAAGTGGGGGCCCACAGTGGATAGTGTGGTGGCAATAGAGGAGTGCATGACATTAGCAGGCCAAATTTGGGATTATGGAGTTGGGCTTATTGATGTGGCGATGATAGAGGAGTTCTTGACCTACTTCATGGTGCATGCAGTGGCATGGATATCGGATCCAAAAGAGATGATACTTGCTTTTGATGATGAGGAGGATGAGTAGCCAGAGAGGTGAGGGGGAGTTAGACAGAGAGATGAGGAGGGAGAGGAGGTTGGAGAGAGAGGTGGGGATGATGGAGGAGGTGATGGAGGATGTGGTGGAGGAGATAGAGGAGGTTTGGTGAGAGAGAGAGGATGAGATGGTGATGGAGGGAGGGATAGAGGACGAGATAGAGGATGAGGTGGTGACAGAGGGAGTGGAGGAGGACTACTCCTTGGTGTTGGTGGTATTGGTAGGGTAGGCATAGTGTTAGTGGTTGTTGGGGGTATAGAGGATGATAGGCGACTCACCCAGAGGAGGAGATCAGATGTTCTACCTCCATCGGCGCCTCAGACAGTGACAGGCATGGGTGGGACCATGACATAGGTACCCATCCAAATTAGGGTACCCACTTATCGGCAGGATTCATAGATTAGATCCTTACAGATCACAATGCAACAACTATAGGTACACGTGCTAGCACAACAATGCTAGATTACACAGATTACGATAGAGTGGGATACAGAGAGAAAGCACCGAGGCCAGGCAGAGGAGCTTTCAGAGAGATTGCAAAGAGCGATAGGTGGTGGCACGATGTGGGACACACTAAGGGAGATACAATACTCAGCCATGGCAGCTAAGTACTACAGGTTGTTATATGAGGATCTAGTCCCTAGAGAGCAGAGAGTTCCTAGTTATGTAGCCAGTCAGTCTGGTCAGAGTCAAACAAGGACATAGAGCGGAGGTGTTACGGGGCCTTCTCGATGTGATCCACTTGGGGGAGATCCAGGAGCTGGGACATCTACTACGAGATCGTCAGCCTCAAGAGATAGTCATACCTTAGAGACTTATCTCTATTATATTTTGATCATTTTGTTGTATTTTGACAGACATGCCATCCCTTGTATATTTTGACCATTTTTTAAGAGATATATATGTGGCACTAATTTCTCTGTTCGCATGTGCTGCGTTATGGATGATGATTTATGATATGTATTGATATGATGTTGTGATGGTGATGATGAAATGCTTAGATGGTAATGCTTTTGATTTTTGATTGTGATGTATGAGCGATAAAGATGGAAATATGATGATGCTTTGTTTATCTTGATTTTGTTGATGTATGATGTGAGATGTATCTTGAAAATGAGATGTATGATAATGATATGCAGTTAAATGCAAGTGTAAAATGATATGCAGCTAAATGAAAGTGTAAAATGATATGCAGATAAATGAAAGTGTAAAATGATATGCAACTAAATGCAAGTGTAAAATGATATGCAACTAATTGATCACCCTCTTTTTCTCGTTGTCATTCCTGTGTAGTCACATGTTTTTGCTTTGTTTTTGTTTGTCATCATTGATATTTTGATATGTTGGAAGTTTATGTAAGCATAATGGTATAATTGAACCATAATGACCTGAGTAAAATGTACATGGATTTTGATATTGCAAGATGGCACAAGCGTTGAGGTATAATTAACCAAGACGACCTGAGTGTTGCTTATGTATAAACAAACAAGATTTAACCATTTGTATGTGCAAAGTGGAACAATGTTTTTAGTGATATGTTTCCAATCACGTCTCAAGAAAAAATTTGCATAGTACAAGTGATTGCATCACAGACAGAAAACCAAAAAAAGTATTAGACTCCCCTGCAATTTTCTCTAGCTTGATGCATCGTTGAGAAATTCAGGAGATCCAATGATTCAAAATTTTTGAAGTGTGAAACAGTCAAAACTTCATGCGAGATGTAAATAAATTGTCATTCAAAAAATCATCCATCATTTGTGTGTTGAAGTTGTTAATCGGATTAGTGTTTTATTTTTCGCAGCTGATGAGCTATTGTTGACATGATTTCCTTAGCATGCTGTGATCCTTGTTTGCTTGTCGTTGGAATGCTTGATGTCAGAGGAATGCTGCCCCTAGCTATAGATACTGATTGATATGGATATTCATAGTGATTTCCAAGCCATGGTGGGATACAATGAACTGATCTTTAGATAAGCAAGGACAGTGGCTACGCTAAGTATATCTGAGATAATGCTATGTAAAAAGTGTTGGGAAATGGCCATTAGCTTTGACTTTAGATTGCAAAAGATACGAGTAATTATAGATAGAGGATTTGTTCCTTGACAAAGAGCACCTGTTCCCAGGTTTTCACCACTTGTTTTTATTGCACCTTTTTGTTTTTCAGATTTTTTTTGTTGTATTTTTCAGATTTTTTGATGTTTTTGTATTTTTCACTTTTTTCTTGCATTAGACCACTCAAGTATAGAATTTCTTTAGATGAATGTTGTTTGTTGGTTCATCGAGCACATCACCCTCTAAAGTTGTTAGCTGATAGGTGCCTGATCTATAGGCCGATATGATAACATAGGGACCTAACTAGTTAGGTTCAAACTTCCCCTTCTTTTCTCTATCCTGTTGACTTCTGAGAGTTTCTTTGAGTACAATATCACCAACTTTAAAAATCCTAGGGATGACTCTGTGGTTGTAACTTCTGCACATGCATTGCTGGTATGCTTTGAGGTGATCATAGGCATGTTGTTGTTTTTCATCCATAAGCTCTAGTTCTTGTAATTTGTTTACTCGATACTCCTCATCTGGTATGAGGCCTTTTAAAGATACTCTGAGTGATGGAATTTCTACCTCAAGAGGTAAAATTGCTTCTGATTTGTACACCAATGAATATGGCATATCCCCTGTAGGTGTCTTGATGCTAGTCCTGTTTGCCTAGAGTGTCAGATTTAGTTGTACATGCCAATCCTTACCTGTATCATTTACTGTCTTCTTTAGGATTTTCAATATTGTTTTATTTGATGCCTTTGCTTGACCATTCCCCTGTGGGTAGTAAGGTGTAGAGAAACGATGTTGGATTTTGAACTACTCACATAGTTCTTGCACATCCTGATTTTTGAAGGGACGCCCGTTGTCTGTGGTGATGGAGCTGGGAATGCCATATCTGCAAATTAGATAATTGAGAATAAATGAGGCAATCTGTTTTCCAATTACTGTGGTTAGCGGGACTGCTTCAATCCATTTTGTGAAATACTTTGTTGCAGTGATAATGAACTTGTGTCCATTTGACGAGGAAGGATGGATTTTTCCTGGTAAATCAAGTCCCCACTGATAAGAAAGGCCAAGATGTTGTAAATGGCTGCAACTCCTATGCTGGTGCATGGATAAGATTGCCATGAATTTGGCACTTAGGACATTTCTTTGCAAATTGATAAGAGTCTTTTTCCATTGTTGGCTAGTAATATCCATTCTCAAAAGTTTTTTAGCGAGAGTAGGACCACTTGAATGCGTGACACAAATACCCTCATGAAGCTCGTGTAAAGCAGAGTAAAATTCATTACGATCAAGGCAATGAAGAAGAGTACCATCTAGACCTCGACGGTAAAGGGTGTCAACGGTTAAGGTATAACGAGTGGCTTTCCGGATAAAGTTGTATTTTTTATTACATGATAGGTCAATGGTTAGGGTATTGGTTTTAATATATTCATAGAGTATCCCATATAAAGGAGAGTCTGGACCGGTTAAGGCATAGATGACATGGGATGTGAAATTGTCATAGGCTGGGAAAACAGTTGCTCTACTAGGAACTCATAATGACTCTATTTCTCTGGAATTTGTAGCAGTGAACCGATAGTAGCGATTGCATCGACCACTCTGTTGTCCAACCTTGGTATTTTCTCAAAGGTAATATGTACAAAGTACTATTTGAAGTCATCCACCATTCTTTTGTATGGCAACAACTTGTCATCCTTTGTCTGATATTCATTGTTGATCTGATTTATAACTAGTTGGGAATCTCCATAGACTTTCAATTCCGTAATTCTCCATTCCATGACCATTTTTATTCCTGTGACTAGGGCTTCATACTCAACGATGTTATTGGTGCATGGAAACATGAGTCTATACGATCTTGGAATGGTGTGTCCTTAAGGGGTGATAAATAAGATGCCGACACCTGAGCCATGTTGATTATAGGAATCGTTAAAGTACTGGGTCCATTGCTTGAGTGTAATAGTAAGGACATCCCTATCTGGAAATTCTACCTTCATTGGTTGCTTATCTGGTAGTGGTGTGTCAGCTAATTGATCTGCAATTACTTGTCCCTTGATAGCCCGACGCTCTGTGTATTGGATATCAAACTCACTGAGAATCATGACCCATTTAGCCAGTCGGCCTGTGAGAGCTGCTTTGCTGAGTAAATACTTGAGAGGATCAATTTTTGCTACTAGATTGATTGTGTGAGCTAGCATGTAATGTCGAAACTTTTGAGAGGTGAATACTACACCTAAACAAGCCTTCTCAATGAATGTGTAATTTAGCTCATATCCATTTAATGTTTCGCTGATGTAATATATAGCTCGTTCCTTACCTTCTTGTGCTAATAGTGCCCCCAATGATACATCCATTGTTGATATGTAGAGAATGAGTGACTTTCTTGCTATTGGTGGTACCAAAACTGGTGGGTTCATTAGATATTTCTTGATTTGATAGAATGATTCCACACACTTGGCTTCCTATCGGAATGGTATGTTTTTATGTAGCAGATGATTGAATGGTAGAATTTTAGCTGTCCCTGTAGAGATCTGAGTTGACTAATGTTCCTGGGAGGTGGCATCTCCATGATGGCCTATACCTTCATTGGATCTACTTCAATGCCCTTTGTTGACACAATGTAGCCTAATAATTTGCCTGATGTCGCCCCAAAAACACACTTCTTGGGATTTAGCGTGACTTGGAATTTCTCCAATCTTTGAAAGATTTTATCTAATATGCCCAGATGTTCTACCTGGGTGAATGAAAACTAGTAAATCATCCACATAGTCCTCCATGAAGGTATGCATCATATCATGAAAGATTGTTGTCATTGCTGTTTGATAAGTTGCCCCAACATTCTTTAAGACAAAGGCATGACATTCCAACAATACGTTCCCCAAGTATAGGTGAACTTTGTTTTATCTTGATCCTCTGGAGCTATCTTGATTTGATTGTAGCCAGAGAAACCGTCCATTAATGAGAGCATTGCATGGCCCGCTGTGAGGTCTACAATTATGTGGATGCTGGGCAAAGGAATGTCATCCTTTGGGCAGATTTGTTGACATCTCTAAAATTTGTGCATATTTTGATGCTTCCATCTGGTTTTGAAACTGGTATAGTGTTTGAAATCCATTCATCATAGTCTATAGGTCGAATGAATCCAACATCTAATAACTTTTTTATTTCATCTTTGACCATTAATGCTACATGCGGATTCATCTTTCTTAACTTCTGTTTGACTAGGTTAGCTCTTGGAGCAATAGATAAATGATGCATGATTAAGTTTGGATCTATTCTGGGCATATCAACATAGGACCAAGCAAAATTGATTTTCTTTTCTTTGAAGAATCTGATAAACTCAGGTTTTTCCTCTTCTGCCAGTGATTTTGCTAGGTGTATGTTTTTAGCTGTTGCTTCTGTACCAATGTTGATTGATTGAGTGGGCTCAATCAATATGGGTGATCGCTCCTGATAGTGTTCAGGAAGAGTGTGAAGTCTCCCATCCTTAGGTGCCTTAAAAAGGTTTTCACCCTTAGATGCATCCTTTATTTTGACTTTTTTGTGATCTAGTGCCGCCATTGACTGGTTTTCAGCATTAGATCCTTTATTTCTTTCATTTTTGCGACTGGGAGACTTGGCACCCTCCCGATTGCAGATATTATTATTTTGTTCACTGGTAGAGCCTGTTTCCGGGTTGACTATACATAGGTAATGGATAATGGATGCATCATTTGGGAAAATAGGTATATAATGGTGTTCAAGTTCGTCCCAGTCTATCAAATTAGGAAATACAAGTGGTAAAGAGTCATTCGGTGGGTCGAGGTCAGCTGCGGTAAGTGTCATGATAGAGGTATCATTAAGGTTGTCTAGGATGCTGGTTAAGTTAATGATATTGTCAAGGTCTTTGATGGTATCATCTTCTGTGTAGACTTGCTCGTAGTGCTGCTGCTCATTTTCCTTAGCCTTGTAGATATGTTGTAGACTAGATTCAAGTAGTCGAGACTCTATGCCTTGTCCTTCTTGAGAAAGGGGTGTATGTATAGCACCTTCAGGGACATCTTCAGTAACATTTGAACAACTACCCCATTCATAATCATTAGAATCCATTTCAGAAGTATTGTCCCAGAGCCTTTCAGTGCTGCTGATAGGTATGTTGTAGGGTGAAAAGAGATCCTTGATAATTGATACCAGTCTTGTAGTTTTTTTGGATTCCGAATCAGAGCCTACTTGTACCCTTTGCATTTGTTCATACACTGTTTCTCCTTGGGGAGTAGTGATTTCTTCAGGAGGTGCTTCTACCTTGTTTTGAATAGGTTCCTGAACATGGTGTACTTCCTCATAAGATGCTTCTTCTTTTTGAATGTATAGCACCTCTTGTCATTTCTCTTTTTCTTGGTGTTCTTGCTCTTTCCTTATTGTTTCTGCTATTTGGTGTAGTGCCTCTTGCCATGAGTCCTCGTTGCATTTCTTCTTTGCTTTCCACTGAGGTCTTTGATATTTATTTTGTTTTTGCCTTGGGGGTATGCTATGACCATATCCCAATACTGTTTTGTCTCAATAAAATTGTGAAGGAGGGTCTGGTGGTTCTGTAATGCCTTCTTGATGCTTGCCTATAGGTCCTTTTCCATTGTATCTCATCCATTGCATGATCAGGAATCCTTTTCCATATTGTTGTGTTGGTGTGACTACCTCCAGAGTAGCAACTCTGACTTGTCCCTCATCCTTGTATAGCCAACTAAGGATGTCTTTCTCTTCTGATTCATGTGCTAGTGTGCCCAATTGAATAAATTTGCCATCAAACTTGGTGATGGACTATGTTGCATGATGTGTCGATGCAGAAGGTTTCCCATGAGATTTTGGTGACATTGGTAATTTGGATAGACACATGGGTTCGAAAGAGTATTCTCCCATGCCTTGCTCTTTGATTGTCATCTTTTGTTTGAAATCCATGGATAAAGATTTGAGCTTTTCTCAATGATGATCTAGTGCTAAGGAAGTTGGAGCTTCCCTGTTGTGCGGAACTAGGTTGTCTTGAGATGCCCCCATAGCATTGCAATGTTGAAAGGGGTTATTGTCAGCCGATATGGAAATCTCTAGCCCATTATATGGGAATTTGACACACTGATGGTAGGTTGAAGGTACTACTTGCATTTCATGTATCCAAGGATGACCCAATAAAATATTGTATGTTAAGTCTATGTCTAAGACTTGACACATAGTGTCCCTTTGTATCGGTCCTACCTGAATAGGTAATATCACTATTCCCTTGGATGATCTTTCTTCATCATCATATGCCTTGATGGTGATCTTTTTGTGTGGATCAATAGACTGCTCAGAGAAGCCTAATGCATGGATAAGTTTTAAGGTACATATATTGAGACCAACTCCTCCATTTATTAATACACTTTTAACTTGATGTTTGTAGACTAAGACTTCAATATGAAGGGGAGTATTATGTGAATGGCTTAAAGAGATATTATCATGTTTGGAAAAGGTGAGATTATGAGGCACTATAATATGAGCCACCATGTCTTCAAATTTATCAACATCTAGATCTTGAGGCACATTTGTTTCAACGAGTGCTTTTTCTAAGATGTCCTTATGTTTTGGCGAAAGTTTGAGTAACTCGAGTATGGATATATGAGAAAGAGTTCTCCGCAGTTGACTTACCAAATCATATCGAGTCTTGGGAATAGTGATCGATGTTGATGTATGCCCTTTCAAGACACATTTTTGAGCTCTGGTTGTCACATTAATTGATGCATGGTCTTGTTTGTCTTTGATCTTTATGACATTTATCTGATTATCATCGGTTGATATATGATTGATAGTGTTGTCGTACAAATGATTTATGTGAGCTCTCCGTGTACCATTTGATGATGATGTTGGCATATGCACACTCCAATGAGACATTGTAGGTGATTGAAGGTTTTTTCATGGATGGCAACCTAGCAATCCTATGGCACCGACAAGGCATTATACCGGCAAGTCATTGCATCAACAAGTTAGTGCACCGACATCAGTAGATCACACTCTACACCAACACTTAGGACACCGACACCGACACAAAGAAAGGAAGTATACTGGCACAGAGGCCGACAGGATTTTGTTATATTATATTTTGTTTATTATTGTAAAAACTTTGTAAGCCGACTTGGCAAATTGTAAAATGACTGTTATATATAAAAGAGATCATTGTAAACATTTTTGAAGAAAAGAAGGAAGCGATAAAAGAAAAATATAAGGTAGACCTATTATGCGAAATATAGGTTAAAGGTTTATGTAAGAAGTAGAGCAGCAACCAGTACTGGATCAGGCATTATAGATGCTATTGTAAAGTAGTACAAGATATTGGATTTGTATAATCCACATTGTAAGTCAGTGAGACTTCCCATTGAGCAGTGAGCTCTAGGCAGTTGGCCTTCCTATATGTGCAGGCCCCTATAGTAAGTAATATTCTCTTATTGGCTAGTGAGTGAATATTGTGGGTCACAAATCCCACCGAGGTTTTTCCCACACTGGGTTTCCTCATTAAATCCTTCTGTTATGGTGTGCTTTTCATGTGGATGTTCTTAATTCTGTTTATTACATTATTCCTTGCATAGCGGTACACTATTATAATATGTTTTGCATGTTTTAAGTTAAGAAATTATCATTACCAATTAGATACTGATTCACCCCCCTCTCAGTATCTGTGGGATTCCTAACAATTGGTATCAGACCCTGGTCCTCTATTTTCAAAAGTCTATCTGCTTGAGGAAGATCTTGACACTGGTAAAGATGGAAAATTTGATAAAGCAACTTGAAGGAGCTCTTTCCGACTATGATGCAGAGAAGTTGAAAAATATCAAACTAGAAGATGATTTAAGGGCAGCTCACGATATCATTTAGGCACTTCAAGAGAATCTTACTATTGCAAGAAATAAGAGAAGAGAACTTTGTGAAAAGTTGCAAAATGAGAATGATGAAAAGGAATCACTTAATGATCAGATAAGCAAGCTGAAACAAGAGAACATGACAACAAAGAATGAGATGCAGGATATGACTATGAGATTTTGCAAAGAGATTGAGGATAGGAAGAAGAATGAAGAAGAATTGACCAAAAGACTAAGTGATGCAGAAAATGAGAACACAAGACTTAGCTATGAAAATGACATGTTAAAGATAGATCTGATGCACACTTAGAATAACTCAAATGAACTGATGAGACAGAAAGAAGTCTTGGAAAGAGAACTAGAAACTGCAAATCAACATAAAGAAAAATTCAAGAAAATCTCAGAGGAACTTGGCACCTTGTTGAAGAATCAAAAACCTAAAGGTGACACTTTTGGAATTGGCTTTGAAGTTGGTGAAAGCTCCGATACTACAAATACTTAGGATCACAGCAAACCGGTAAGACAACCTAATGCTTATAAATTCAATAGAAAATGCTTTAACTGTAATAAGTATGGTCATAGAGAAAATGAATGTAGATCTAGAAATTATCAGAATATCAACACACCCACCGGTCAATGTTCAAAATGCAACAAAGTTGGTCACAAATTTGAAAACTGCAGAATGAATGTAAGATGTTATGTTTGTGGAAGATTTGGACATTTATCTAATCAATGCAGAACACAAACCAACATAGGTTATGGGAAAGCTATTCAGAAGAATAATGTGACTTGTTATGCATGTAACAAGATTGGGCATATTGCAAAATTTTTTAGAAGTAAAGGATCACCGGTAGACAACAAAAGTTCTAGCTTGAAAGGTAAAGAAAAAGTTGAAGAGGTTAACCAAGAATTCTCAAAGCAATGGATTAGAAAAGCTGATCTAAATATTGGGAATACTCCTCCACCGGTAGAACCAATCAATGCTTCACCGATAGGACAAAGTGATGCTTCACTGACAGAACAGAGTGATGCTTCATCGGTAGGATAGAGCAGTGCTCCACCAGCAGGAAGTTCTTCATCTAATTGAAGAAAGTTTCCTTGAGGGTTTGGCAATCTAATGACATGTGCTATTATTCCCTTGGTTAGAGACAAGAAGTTGGAAATTACTTGTTACCGACAGATAATGTTAAGTGAATACTTAACCAACATGCATTTAATGTGGTAGATGGCAATAAGATACTATAAATTTGAGGTTTTGGCTCCATTCCATTTCACTGAGATTTCAAACCTACGAAGAGCATGGAGATTCTGAGCTAAGGCATTCTGAGCAAGAGGCAAAGAACACTCCAAGAAATCATCCATCCTAATGGTAGTAAAAGGTATTTTATCATGGCATCCACCTCTGCAATTGAATATATAGCAAAACCTACTGTTGTCGAAGTGATAAAAAGACCTAGGCCCGTATTTCAATTAGTTCCCGAGGTAGCAAAGAAAGATGATACCTTAGGTGCTTTTTCTCAAATTCCTAAGGGAGTTGTTTATGCTGAAGACCCTAGAATTTACATTCACTGTAACATTGAGGAACTAGGAGATGAAGAGATTAAAACCATGTTTAAAACTGTAATATGTGATGAATCCGACAATGTAAAAGATGAACACAAGATCATTGAAACCATAGGATTTACAGAGATCCTTAGCATTCCTGAATTCCCCAAGGATGTGATTAGGATAGTCTTAAGCAGGGTACATGGTGAATTTTTTTGGCTAGATGCAATCCACAAAATCACTAAGGAAGCTGTGAAAGCTGTCACAGGGTTATCGACCATCGGTAAAAGACTAGACAAACCTAAGAAGGTATCCAATGACCTAGTTACAAACCTAACTGGTGCCACATCTGATAAAAGGTCCTTAAGAGTGAATGATGTAACAGACATTAATGTGAGATTTATCAGCATGATATTAGGGTATAAAGCTACTCATGCAAATAGACTTAATTCAATTTTAAGTTTATGCATTAAGAGTTCTTATGATATGGTCATAGATAATGCAAAGATTGATGTATGTGAGTGGTTAAAGGATGAATTAATTGACAGCCTTGGAAAGATTAAGAAGGACAAGAAAGGAACTTTCAGATTTGGAAATCTGCCAGTATGTCTGATGCTACATATAACCAAGTAGGTTCCCGGTATAGGCTACAAAGAACTTGGATATGATATACCGGTAGGCAAACAATTAACAGAACTATTCAATAACATGGGAGAAGACAAGGAAAACAATATCCATGATTTCTTTCAAGCACTAAAGGCCAAAATGAAGAAAAGAATCAGGCTATCACAAAAGATTATTGACAAATATAAAGATGAAATATGCTTTGTAATCAAGAAAGATGAGATCTGGATGGAAGTAGTCATCCCTAGGACAGTTTGGGTAACAGAGATGGGTTATGAAACAGATGATCATATAATTGAAACATATGCTAAAGCACTTCTAGAAGCCCCTAAAGAACCTAAGGAAGAAGTATTTGGTAGTGCAGAAACTATTGAAAGCCAAATACAATCTAAGAAAAGAGTGAAAAAGGTTGTGGCAGTTGTAAGAAAAGGTTCCAGACAGGCAAAGGCCATCAAAGAAGATGTGTTAAAACAAACCGGTATAACAGAGGATGAGTTAGCAGCTCCACAACCAGAAACTCACCTATCACCGGTAGGTACTTCTTCAAAGAGTGATATGCCTGCAAATTTCAAGAGAGTTGTAAGGAAAAGAGATCCCTCACCAGCAACCACACCCTCACCTAGAAGGACAAGACAAAAACAACAAGCAGTGAGATCTTTGACAAGAAAGGCTACACCAAAGAAGAAGAAACTGACACCCAAAAAGAAGAAGAGGACAAACAAGGACTTGGCCCCTCTTCATATACTACTAAATGAAATTACAGAGGAAGGAAAATTGAAGAATATAGAGAAAATATATGACACTTTAACAACTGATGAAAAAGAACAAGTAGAAAACAGTGTTATATTGCATATGGATATGTATAAGAAATTTTTGATGGAAGTAGTAAATGAAATTCCAGATGAACTATTTAAGAGACTAGAAGCAAGAAGACAAGTAGTAATAGAACTGGACAAGAAAATAAGGATTGAAAAGCTACTTGTTGTATATCCGGTGAATTCACCCAAATAAATTGATGACCTAATTGCTCAAGCCAACTGGTTAGTATTTTCTACTGCACACTGACACATTGCTTTAATGGTTGGAAGAGTTAATGAGGTGACTGAGGAGACACAAAATGGATGGGATATATTCCTAGTTGAAAAAGAAAAACAAGAAGAATACAGGAACCCCAAACCTATAAAAGTTTATTAGAAAGAAAGAGACAAGGGTAAAGGTAAAGTTGGTGGACCACCTAGTATCAAGGTTAAAGACAACTTACCCCCACCTCCTTTGATTACTCCACCGATAAAAACAATAGCTATAAAGATCAACCGACAGTTGAAAGTATGGATGTAGAGGATGGTAATCCTAATCCTGAAGTCTTATATACTGTGGATGTTGATACTCAAAAGATCAACATTGTTGTAGACAAAGATACAACTGATAAGACTGTCATGGCTAGCGAGCCTTCGGTAGCCAAGCAAACTGACAACACATAGGAGAAACCGGCTGAGGACAAAGAGCAAAAAGTAGAAACTCAGACTAAGACTGAGACAATACAACAAATAGAGAACAAACAGAGCAAAAGGCTCTAGAACAACAACAACAATAGGAACAAGAATAGAAGGAAACAGTGCCACCAACATCTGGAGAAGTAGAAAAACCATTGCTTAGGGAAATACAAACACAAACAGACCTACCAGAAGTCAATACAAGATTGGTTACTTCCACTGGCGGTACTCAAAATGTTGGTTCATCATTAGGCTACAAAACAACTAATGTGACTGAGGTACTATTAGATTCAATAAAAAAGATAACAGACTGCAGTTCACAAGCTTATAAGGCAATAGATGATACCATACCAATTTTGAAGGTAATTGCTCCTAACTGTAATATAGACAGTAAAGATTCTTTAGGACAACTTGATACCTTGTGTAAATATATCATAGAAAACATTGAGAAAATAAAGGAAGAGACACTGAAGGATAAAGTAGAAATTCTTTGATGAGCAAATAAAGAAGTGTAACAGAGATTTTGACACACTTCTACCGGAACTGTGTAATTTATTGAAAAAGTACAAAACTCTATACAAAGACACCTGTAAGACAAATCTTTTGACTGTAGATATAGACAAGAAGATGAGCAAGGTACATGATGAAATTAATAAACTTGCAGATAATTTTGTCAACTCACCTGATACACTATCAGTTTTTGAACAGAAGATAACAAATTTTGAGGAAGATTTACTTAAATTGGAAAGAGAAAAAGAAAGAATAGTGAATAAGGCAAAGCATCTAAGATTAAAACTGAGTCCAAGATTGGACTATCTAGCATCACTACAGAAGGAAGTATCTGAGGCACTAATACAGGGACATAAAACACCGATACAACATTTGCAACATCTCACCGGTACAGTTAAGAGAATAGAGACAACAATAAGAGATAGTAAAAAGTTCATGGAGAGTATAAACTTGGTTTTGGCGGATCTATTTCAAATTGTAACTACCCAGTTACAAGGTTGAAACTACAAACTCTATTGACATCTTGAAAACCTTTGTCATTGATGCCAAAGGGGGAGTAGTGGGATGAGAAAATTCAACATCACATGAATCATATGCTCAGGGGGAGCACACACATTTTTGGTAACATTTTTTGGACTTCACATTTTTGGATACATTTTTGAAATTTCTCATGAGTGTTGCCATCAATGCCAAAGGGGGATATTGTTGGCATATGCACACTCCAATGAGACATTGTAGGTGATTGAAGGTTTTTTCATTGATGGAAACCTAGCAATCCTATGGCACCGGAAAGGCATTATACCATCAAGGCATTACACCGACAAGTTAGTGCACTGGCATCAACATATCACACTCTACACTGGCACTCAGGACACTGACATCGACACAAAGAAAGGAAGTATACAGGCACAGAGGCCGACAAGATTTTGTTATATTATATTTTGTTTATTATTGTAAAAACTGTAAGCTGACTTGGCAAATTGTAAAATGACTCTTATATATAAAAGAGATCATTGTAGACATTTTTGAAGAAAAGAATTAAGCGATAAAAGAAAAATATAAGGCAGACCTATTATGCGAAATATAGGTTAAAGGTTTATGTAAGAAGCAGAGCAGCAACCGGTACTAGATTAGACATTATAGATGCTATTGTAAAGCAGTACAAGATATTGGATTTTTATAATCCATATTGTAAGTCAGTGAGACTTCCCATTGAGCAGTGAGCTCTAGGCAGTTGGCCTTCCTGCATGTGCAGACCCCTATTGTAAGTAATATTCTCTTATTGGCCAGTGAGTGAATATTGTGGGTCACAAATCCCACCAAGGTTTTTCCCACACCGGGTTTCCTCGTTAAATCCTTGTGTTATGGTGTGCTTTTCATGTGGATGTTCTTAATTCTATTTATTACATTATTTCTTGCATACCAGTACATTGTTATAATATGTTCTGCATGTTTTAAGTTAAGAAATTCTCATTACCAGTTAGATACTAATTCACCCCCCCCTCTTAGTATCTATGGGATTCCTAACAGATGAAGCTCCTTCCTTGTTGTAATTTGGAAGAGGATTTTTAAAGGCGTCATGATCACCATTCATTTTGAGACCATCAACCATTAAATCACCTCTATCGATCATATCTTGAACAATATTTTAAGCCTCATGCAATCATTTGTGTGATGTCATTTGTTTCGATAAAAATCAAAAAAATGCAAGTCATTCCACCAAGGTGGTTTGATCTAGGGTTTGAATTTGTTTATGGCTAGCAATGCGATAATCTTGTTTGCCAGGAGTTCGCGAAATGCTGATTCTAAGGATTTCCCTAATGGTGTGTATATGCGTCTATTTATGAAATTGTTAGTGTTACCCCTTTAATTTGTATTAGTCCCTCGATTGGTGTTGTTTCCTTAGGTATTGTTGTTGGTTTGGGTATTGTTATTGGTGTTTGAATTTGAAGGTCCTTGATTGGTATTTTGTGGATAATTGTTAGTGCCTTAGTTAACACCCTTTTGATTCTTGTTAGCTTGCAGATTACCTGATAAAGCCAATACTGGTTGTTTGGACTTCATATCATTAGCATCAGTTCCTCCCTCATTAACATTTTTGTTTTTGGTCCAGAATTTGGATTTGTCTAAAGTTTTGTTGTTATTTTGGTTGTTAAAGTGAGTGTTGGATGAACTAGTTCCTTCCTTAAAGAACTTCAATGTTCCTTTCTTGATGCATGCTTCCTCTACTTGGATTCCATTTTTGATCAACTTGGCAAATGATGGTATGCACTGGAGCTTGAGTAGATAACTCATCTCACTATTTATATTGTTGATAAAGATCTCCATCTTTTCCTTTTCAGGCACATCTCGAGGATATCTCGAAACCATATGTCTCCAACATTGAAGAAACACCATGAATGTTTCATTGTTTTTTGGTTTGGTATTACATACATCCAACATGGTGACCACGTGTTGAATATTATAAGAGTATTGCGTGATAAATTTATTTACCAACTCATCAAAGGATCTGATGGGAGGTGTAAGTTTAGACAACCACTCCATTGTTTGCCCTCCCAAACTTCTTGGGAATAGCCTCATCAAATAAGTATCATTGTGAGAAAATTCAAGGCTTATGGTACAAATTCCCGAACATGATCGCGGGGATCACTCTTACCATCGTATTTATCATATTTGGGTATATTTGAATTCGAGGGAAAAGGTATCATGTTTAATCTCCTGTCAAAGGGGTAAGGAAAAATTTCATCCAAGGAGTATCGTATGGTGGTCCCTTGCTGCATGTCTTGCATTTGTCGTTGCAACATTTGAATTTGTTGCATAAGAGTGACCATAGGTGCATTTTTTCGCCAAGGGAAAGGTTCTTCCCTTTCATTATCCCTAGTTAGGGCATGGTTGTGTTTAGGTATGTTATGTTGTTCAGGTATGTTTTCAGGGTCACACATTTCTTCTTCTCTCTGTTGTTCTTGATAGGCATAATTTTGAGTTCTTGTCCTAAAGATTTGTTCATTGACCTTCCTTAAGTTTTTAGTATTGAAGTCTTTAGGAAGTCTAACTCCTTTGCTTGTTAACATGAGCATATATTTTTCTTTGTCAGCTTCTATGAGTCTCTCCATAAGTTTTTGGAACGAGGGGTTTTCTTGACATTCTTGGAGAAGTTCCTAAGTGATCTTTGTATCTCCCAGATCAGTATAATTTGAAGGGTTTGATAATCTACAAGCCATACTTGACTCTGCTTGCAGTTTGCTTTGCTTGTTTCGGTGAGAGCGAGTGACAACAGACATTTAATAGAAGCTTTTTGTGACAAAGGGGATTTCAACAAAAATAAATTACTTTATTTCAACAAAAATAGATGCAACTTGCATAAATACAAATGAGGGATTTAAATAAATAAATTAGATTTATTTATTTGCAAGGATCAATTTTATTAAATGTAAATTTAATTAAAAAGGGAGAAAGGGGAATTAATTAAATAAAGTGATTTATTTAATTAAAGGCTATGAAAGGCTTATCTGAACTTAATTAAATAAATTGAGTAATTCATTTAATTAAATAGATGAATTTGAATAAGTGGTCATTTTTATACGTCTACAGACAAAATTTTCATTCTGTTTGACAGGTTCTTTTAGCACCTTTGTGCATAGTGTATCGTAGTTGTCTTTCTCTTAGCGGTTTCGTCTGTTATTTAGTGCCTTTGTGTTAAATAGCGAGTCTATTTTCACACAGAGTCGCGCTATTGTAACAGAGAGTTGTACAAATTTCTTTGTAACTGAAAAAAAAATAAAAAAATTTAGGCTTGTAGAAGCCCACCAAAAAACTGATTTTTCACTAACTGTTTGTTTGTGTACGTAGGTTTTTACTAACTCTATTGTAGGATTTGAAGAGATAGATTAAGAAGTTTTCATTCTTTTTTTTACTAACTTTGTTTTTAAAGTTGGGTTAAAAGGATTCACTTTCTATTTTTGGTTAAAAATCAACTTCACATTTCCTTTTGGGTCATAAAATGAATCAAATTTTTTAAGTTTGGGCTTTAAAAAGAACCACAAACTCAAACCCAACAAATTTGTTTTTCTTGCAAGTCAGGAACACTTTTTATTTGGGATTAAAACAAGACAAACAAACTTTCATTTTCTTGCACAAAGGCTAAAAATCACAATCAAATTTTCATTTTTGCAAGTTAAAAAGAACCAACAATTTGTCAAAGTTTTGTTTCCAAATCGACTTTACTTCAAGCAAACGTGCTTCATTTTGGTTGACCAGGATTTCAATTTCATAGATTGCACAACATTTTACCTTGAAAGTTAAAAAGAACACAATGTTTGCTGGAGCAACATCTCCAAATATCTTTTAAATCACATTGCAATAAAATCAGTTAAAAAGAACAAGTGTTTTCAGTGATTGACACACTTGTGCAATTTTTTTGTAGAGTGGTCCTACTTCTAACACACACTATCCTCTCCCCTGGCTTTTGTGGTCCTAGGTGTAAGAGAAAAGTGTTAGTAACGCTCAAAATTTTATCTTTTTTAGAGAGGCTTGCTAAGAGACACGTCACTCTTGGGAACGACCTCGTGCGGTAAATCCTTTAAGCCGCTATAGAAATCAGGTGTGAGCGAAAGCTGTAGCCTTGGGTATAGCTGTTCCTACAATGTAAATTTCCGAAAGGACATATGGGCCCCACCACAAGTTACAAGGATTTTAAGTGAGTCACTGCAGAATGAACTTATGTCCAAAAACATCAAACATTACTAGACACCTTTTATTATAGAAACCCACCCGTTCTATTGAATGAGAATATTTGTGAGAAGTTCAGTGCAAGAGCATAGATGGTTTTGCTCCCAAGATACTCACCATACATATTTCCTTGAGTAGAAATAGGGATTTTTGAAAGGCTACTTGTAGCTTGATAAAAGTGGTGACTCCCCCATCATAGGGATCATCTATCTGTTATGCTCACGCAAGACTTAGTATATCACATCCTTACCTGCCATGATGGGATTCATAAGGTATGTAGTAAAAGTTGAAGAAATATCAAGATGTGGGCTGAAATTATCGCAACTGGCCATTTGACCTTAGGGATAAAGTGTGTTTGAAGTGTCTTCATTTTGTGTCAGACCAGTAACAATTTGAGCCAACTTCAGGATTTTGAAAAAAACATACAAAAATAGTTCAAAAGGGGTCAAAAAGTTCAAATATTGGGTTGATTTAGACCCACACCTATTTGTGTCTTTTGAGGCAAAATTATTGGGCTTGTGTGCTTGCTCTATTTTCTTGTCAAAGAAATTCAAAACAAGTATTCATCCAACACAATTTTCCATCAACATTTGACCAACAAAAACAAAGTGCAAACAAGATATCAAATTATATGACCATCATTCAGATCTTGAGAAAAAGGAATCTTCATCAACATATCAACTTGAAGAAAAGACCATTGAGTTCAAAGACTTTTATCAAAAGAAGGAAATTTTTCTATCTCAACAGACAAATTTTTATCTCACATAGAGACTTCTTGCGTGATATGCATTTATATCTTCAAAACAAATGCAACGAGTTCGATAAAGATCCTTTGAAAAATAGAGCTTTTGCTCAATATAGAGCCTTGAGTTATCACAAAAACAAAGGAGGCAAAATCAACCCTGCTTTCTTTCCAAACATCTGCATTACCTATAACATAGCTCGAGAAGAACCACTAACCCCTAAGAGAGAAGAGGAAGAAAAGTCCCCTTTGTGACACAAAGTTTTTATTGAGGTCCATATTCTATCCATTTTCACATTCCTACATCATCAATCCATTCAACTCTCAAAACATAAAAATATCTTGTCCTAAGTTCTTTTTAGATATTACTTAAATCAAAACAACACATCACTTTTAGAGTGTCTCTACATCTTGGATCAATCATCCTAAGAGGCATTTCTATGCAGGTTAAAACTAGTTTATGAGTGCATCCTCTCATTACTAGGTAGTTTGGTTTGTAACACATCTCAAACCTTGCTATACCTTATCACATCCCAATTGTTGAAAACACAAGAGCAATTCACAAAGAACTTTGGTAACATCCAACCTTTAGTGTTAGAGATCCATCTTCTAAACACTTCACGAAACACTTATCTCTCATCAAAACATTTCATCACCAACTCATAATCACTTTCACCAACCTCAAAACTTTCAAAGAAAATGGCTCACACCAGATCAAAAACTAGACAACTAGAGATCAAAGAAGAGGAGGACAAAAACCTCAACCATTTTCAAGAAGCCATTGGAGGAGGTACAAATGATGAAGATCCTAGCACTCCAACTCCTGAAGCTATAGAAAGAGCACAACACAATCCCAGGTTTAATTGACTTTTTGATGAAATCCTTAAAAACAACGCAGATGCTCATTTTTTGAGACTTTCTCAAGAGGGTGCTAAACTACCCTATGACTTTGATACCGCACAGATATGGAAGACATCAGAACACCATAGCCATAACGATGGTGGAAGAGGTAGAAATTACTTCCAATATGAACTTAATCAAGGAAATCCCCCACCTCCTCCTCCTACCGAAATAGACATGTTGAGACAACAAGTTGAGAATCTTGCTCAACAACTCAATAGTGGTGTGAAGACTACTCAATTTTCACTCAATGATATTTGTCCCTATCCCTTTGATAGGAACCTACATATGCCACCTTTTTCGTGAGGGTTTGAAATACCTAAGTTTGAAAAGTATCGAGGAAAAGGAGACCCTAGAGATCATGTCCGGGAATTTCACTCAGCTTGCCTAGAAGTGGCTTATGAAGACACCTATCTAATGCACCTTTTTCCTCAAAGGAGGTACAACCATACAATGGTTTTCCTGACTACTAGGTGGCATTAGAATATTTGAGGAACTAGTCCAAAAGTTCATCATGCATTATTCACATAACATAGAACAAGATATTACCATGGCAGATCTATGCAACACCAAACAAAATCCAGGGGAGTTATTTTCAACTTTCCTAGAATGGTGGAGGCAACTACCTAGAAGACGTTCTCTTCATTTTATTGAACAAGAATTAGTGGAAATATTCATTTCCAACTTGAATGATGAGATGGAATTTCATTTAGACATGAAGGGCATAGAGTCCTTTGAAGACATGGTCACCCAAGGATTGAAATGTGAATGGGCCCTTATCAAAAAGGGTATATCAAAATATACAATGAACCAAAAGATGGTCCTCACTTGCATTTTAATAGTGATAAACCCAATTTTTGGAACAAGAACAAGAACATCGTCAATGATGGGGTCGTAGATGCAAGGACCATAAAAATTGCACAACCTATGGTCAGATTCGTGGGGCAAAATTCCCCTCCTAAAAACAACACCATCACTCATCCACCAAGTCAAGGTCGCAATGCACCACAAGAAGAACCAAGAAAATGACAAAAAAAATATAAACCAAAATGCACATACACACCATTAGAGGAACCCATCGAAACAATATTACGTCAATTGGTTTCTTCAAATATTGTGACCTTACCGAAGACATTTGATGCAAAGCATCCACACCCACACACACAAGCCCTACACCTTTTAGGAGTCTACTTCAAATTGTTGAGGTTTCAAAATGATTAAAAACTTCCCCTTATGAAGGTTTTCCATAATATTTATAAAACTCCACACATATTGCTCTTGCCTATGAACCTCAATCATACCTTCTAGACCAACTAGGATAGGTTTCTTGGCATTGAGGACAGTCATAAACCAAGGGAGTTTAAGTTTGTTTGAAGCATACCATAAATTCCTACAGGGCCTTGAGACTTCCACACACCCTCTCAAAACTCATATCATCCCTTAATTATCAAACACCATGTACTCTGATCCAACCCTCAACATGTAAAAATGATTACTGTTAAACAAGAACTTACTGGCCTCTTTGACACACACGCACTCAGAGATGAATAAATTATTCAATTGGACATATTTTGCCGATCCCTCTAGTGGGACTCTAGAAAATGTGGGTATAAAGACCATATAAAACAATCAGAAAGATCCAATGGTTAAATATTGAGATATTGACCTTGTATCAGGACTGTATTTTCTTATGATAGTCAAACCTTCCTGAGACAGGTTTTCAGTCACTTTCATGCCTCAAACCACGTGAAAACCTATCATGGAAACCTAAAACAATAATGGAATGATAATATACATAATATGACATGTTTACACCAATTTTTGTGGCTTGATCAACCAGGAACAAAAAGATATAGCATTATCTTTGTCTTGGTTTGCCTCAGTTCTGGGTTTTGACAATTTTTAGAAAACTTATTGTATCTTTGCCAAAACAATACAAAATGACATGAAACCTAAAGGAAATTAAAGGTAATTTAATATTATTAAACCATCAAACCATGTTAATGAACCTTCAATGCATAGCAATGGTGAAAACTAACAAATTGTAGACTGAATGTGAGGAAAGTTCAGGAAAAAACACAAAATGTGCAAGGAAACCATTTACTATTATTGCCAAAAACTTCAATTTCAAAAATTAAATATTTTGAGGAGTGTTTTCACCATATTTATAGATTTATAAGGATTCACAATCAAGCAACCGACTATAACCACCCAAAACTAACCTTTTTGCAAATGTTGTCAAGCAACTTTGAAAAGTTGCATTGACATCATTTCCTGCTTTTTGACAAATTTTGGTTTATTGTACTTCTTGATTATCCAATACCCCAAATAGGTTAAATAACATGTTATAACATTAAAAATGACACAAAATACTCCCCACAACCTTGATATTTCCATTTTGACTTGTTTTGACCACTAGGCCCTATGTGAGCAATTTGACAATTTTCAGGACATATGACTCAACTGACTCAACCTTTACTTTTTATTGGAACTATTGGCCTTATTACATCATGTTGGGTCTAAATAGACCTTATTTGAACAAAAAAAAAACAAACTAAATCATGCCCCACATATGGGCCCTTGAAAGGATGAGGTGCTCCTGCACCAACATCTAACTATGAACCTCAGGTCAAACCTCCATGGTGGAGAGATAATGAACATTGTGAATTCCACCAAGGGAAAGGGCATAAAATGAGTAACTAACATAGACTAAAAGATCTTATTGACAGAGGAGAAATTTAATTTGAAGGACATGACCCTAAAACATCAAATGACGATCATCTAATGTTCAAGAATCTGCTTCCATCACATGATCATAGGGGTCCTTCCACCTCCAAGCAAAACATAGATACTACAACTAATTATACACAAGATTTCTATAATTATATTGTGATTCACCTCTATGATGTTGATGAACAAGTTGTAACCCTCACCATCAAAGATCCAAATCTTGCATGCAATGTTGTTATGCATCGTGGCAAAATTACCATTTGAGCAGCACCACAAGGAGAAACATCCCTGCCCAAGCAATATAATCTTGTGGAATAATTGGACAAAGCGCCTGCACTCATATCCATATTAGAGCTTTTTCACTTATCCCCTTCACACAAAACAATCTTGGATCAAGATCTCCAAGAAGCGTCAGTCCCCGCCAACCTTAACACAGGTCAATTTCAAGCCATGGTTGGTAGTCTTAGGTCATCACCATGCCTCAATTTTTCTGAAAGTGACAACACTTCATTCTAACAACCTCATAACACATCCCTTCACATTGAAGGATTTGTAAACCAACACAAAATCAAGCGAGTCTTGATTGAAAATGGAGCCGGCCTGAATATATGCACCTTGCATTTGGTCACGACATTGGGATATGCGGTAGAATCAGTGGACCCCAACAAAAATATAACCATTAAGGCCTATGATGATGCAAAGAGTTCTTCCAAAGGAGCTGTGGTATTACCTATCAGGGTGGGCCCAATGATAAAACACATTATCTGTCAAGTTCTGGACCTTCCTTTGCCATATAATCTCTTGTTAGGAAGAGCTTGGATACACGCCATGCAAGCCGTTCCATCCACCCATCATCAGTGTATCAAGTTTCCCCATAACAGTGTAGAAATCACAATCCTCAGCGATGCAAATCCATTTGCATATTGTAACAATATTAACCATCAACCAGAGATCAACATTCCTAACAAAAGAGAAGCCATCCCGTCCACATCATATGTTAGTCCAACCTCTCTTTCTAGCTCAATCACCCCTATACCAAAGCAAGAGAAGTTGAAAATGAAAATGGTAGAGGAAGGTCTTGGGGAATATAATCTAAGCTAACTCTTTTGTGTTGGGCAATTACCCACTTCCCCTAGAACTTATGGCAAGCCTCAAAAGTTGCTTCAACCACCATTGGCCAAGTAAGCATACACTTTGGCATAGTTCATCCCTAGTAAAAGTTGGGAAGAGGAAACCAGAGATGAGGACTTGGTAGAATGGATCTACAAAGACCCTATCACTACAAAAATCCCACAGGCTAAGCTTCCTACTGATAAATATGGAAAAGGCCTCACTATCATGCAAAGAATGGGCTATGATGGTCAAAATTATTTCGGACATTGCAAAGAAGGACGACATGAACCCTTGCAGCGTGAACTAAAACCCAAAGATAACACTAGATTAGATTTTCAAAAGGAGTCTCTTCCTAAGCTTAGATTCAAAGGTAAGCCCAACAATCCCATATATCAAACAGTTACTCCAAGGAGGCCCTCCTTGATTATATCTGCGACACCAACTAAACCCACTATACCAACAAAACTGATCATCAAATCAATAGTATCAATCACACCAACAACATCAACAACACTAATGATTCCATCAAAAGCGTCAGTAGCACCAGCTGCACCAACATCACTAATACTCCCAATAGTTGTACCAACCACACCTACCAAACAAGAATAGCAACAGTAGTATCAACAACATCAATGACTCCAATAATCCTACCAGTAGTACCAACAACATCAATGACTCCAATAATCCTCCCAGCAACACCAACAACATCAATGACTCCAATAATCCTACTAGCAACACCAACAACATCAACAACTCCTATAATCCTGCCAACAAAACCAACAATCCCACCTATAAAAATTCACAAACCCATGACAAATACACTCTTCAATACAAAGGATACCCCAGACTGGTACAATAATAGGATGTTAGAGAGTGATTCAAGGATTGACTCACATGAGTGGGAATTTGATACAGTAAATCTAAATACTTCAGATGAGGATGACACATCACCTTTGCCACCTCGTAAAGATATCCCAGTTTATGGAGAGGCCTAGATTAATACCTTTTGGGGTCATGAGCAAGAAACACCTTCCACAGGTCCTACATAAAATCCGACACCAGAACCTAACAAGGAGAGTACCATTGATGAACTTCACTCATCTATATTAACCCTCACTGACACCTCCTCTGAACTTAACTTAATTGATGAGGTCATGCCCATCATCCACCCCAAACTCATTGACTGGAATTGGCCAAATCCCCCATGTCTTGATCACTTCCAAAATGATAAGGCGCTCATCGACTTTTTAGAAATATGGGATCACATACCAAGCGAGGATCACAAAGCTGGATTTGCCATCAAACTTAATAGCGCAACATACTTTGGGGCAGATTGCAAACCTTTTAGCTGCAAAAATATCACAATAAAACATGGATCTTCTTGTGAAAACCACACAGTGGCACTTGTTGATCCCAAAAAAGTAAAAATAAAGAGCGCATCCAAAGGTGAAAACCTCTTTGAGGCGCCTATGGATGAAAGGTTTGACATCCCCCCTCTAGTACAAATCAAGAGAGATTGATGATACTAATTGAAGAAACAAAAGAATTCAATGTGGGGACCCTTGAGACTCCTCACCAAATACATTTGGCATCTCTACTAACTCCAGAAGAACAACCAAAATTTGTGGAATTCTTCCATAAGCATCAAATCAATTTTGCATGGTCTTATGCAGACATGCTTGGCTTAGATCTTAATTTAGTCATGTATCACCTCACCATGGCAGAAGGAGCTAAACCGGTAAAACAAAATCTTAGAAAGATGCACCCACAAATTACTATGCTTATCAAGGTATAACTCAAAAAGCTCTTAGATGTTGGTTTCATCTGACCAATTGATTATGCCGATTGGATCTCCAACATTGTACCTATCAGCAAGCCTAATGGGGGCATTCATATTTATACAGACTTTAGAGATTTGAACAAAGCATGCCCTAAGGATGAATTTCCCTTACCAAACATTGACATGATTGTCAATCTCACAATAGGTCATGCCATGTTTTCTCTTATGGATGGCTTTTCAGGGTACAACCAGACCAAGATTGCTCCAGAAGATCAACATAAAACTGCTTCCACATGCCCATGGGGAACCTACTGTTGGAATGTGATGTCATTTGGTCTGAAAAATGTAGGGGCAACCTATCAAAGAGCGATGACAACCATCTTTCATGACCTAATGGACACTATAATGGAAGATTATGTTGATGATTTACTAGCTAAATCATTAACAAGAGAAGGTCATCTGGAAATACTAGGTCAAATCTTTGACAGATTAGAGCAATATCATGTATGACTTAATCCAAAGAAATGTGTCTTTGGAGTGACCTCTAGGAAGCTCCTAGGATACATTGTCTCAAGCAAGGGTATTGAAGTAGATCTGGCGAAAGTAAAAGCAATCATGGACATTCCACCTCCCAAGAACATCAGTTAGTTATGGACACTATAGGGGTGGCTACAATCAATCCAAAGATTCATTGCACAATTGGCTGATAAGTGTCATCCCTTCACGCATCTGTTACACAAGAACATATGCTTTCAATGGGATACAAAGTGCCAACAAGCATTCCAAATGCTTAAAGATTACCTAATGAATACATCGTTGCTAATCCCATCGGACCCAAGTAGACCTCTATTGCTCTATATTTCAGCTACTAATACGACATTAGGAGTAGTCCTAGCACAACACAATGTAGAAGGAAAAGAATGTGTTGTATACTATATCTCTTGTACATTGGTAGGCTATGAACTCAATTACACACCTATTGAGTGAGCTTTCCTAGTAGTTATCTTGGTAGCCACCAAACTGAGGCACTACATGTTGACACACAAGGTATAACTCATTGCTAAAATTGATCCACTCAAGTACTTACTTAGCAAGGCAACATTGACAGGCTGCTTGGCCAAATGGGTTATGATCTTGAGTGAATTTGACATTGAGTACATGGACTGCAAGGCTATCAAAGGGAAAGTTATTGCAGATCAGTTGGCCAATGCACCCCTCACTAGTGACCATCCTCTTGTTTCCAATTTTCCAGATGAAGGGATCTTCATGATCACAACTACATAACCATGGAAGCTCTACTTTGATGGATCATACACTAGACATGGCTTGGGGGCAGGTATTCTTTTCATTACACCTCAAGGTGACAACATTCCAAAGTCATATAGGCTCACTTTTCCATGCACCAATAATATAACAGAATACGAGGCCTTAATCACAAGACTTAGATTGGCTATACAATGGCATCTAAAAGAGCTATAGGTATATGGAGATTCTAATCTAGTCATCCGACAAGTCACCGATGAGTATCAAACTAAGGATGATAAGCTCATGCCATATAAAAGGATGGTGGATAGTTACAAAGAATCTTTTACAACTATCACCTTTGAGCAACTACCTAGAGATCAGAATCGAGCTACTGACGCAATGGCTACAATTGCATCTCTCTTATATCTTCTGCAAAATTCAACACGTTATGAGTTCTTGGTAGAACATCTTTGGATCCCCACGTATGATATCCCCAAAATTGAAATGATATATCACCTAATTGGACTTGAATCCTCATGGTATGGTGAGTTCTACACCTACCTCCACGATCACACACTCCCTCCTAACCAATCCAATAACCAACGCAAAACCTTCATTCGCCTAACCGCTCAATACACCATCATTGCCGAAACCCTATACCGATGAAGTCTTGATGGTACTCTCCTTCGATGTCTCAAACAAGATGAGATAACAAAGGCCTTGGAAGAGGTACATGAAGAAATTTGTGGGGCTCACTCAAGCGGTCCTTCCTTAGAAAAGAAAATCATGCACGCTGGATACTATTGACCATCCATGGAAAAAGACTCCTACTATTTTGTCAGAAAATGCAAGAAGTGTCCAGTTCACAGAGACTTGCTACATGCATCAGCATAGGAATTGCAACAAATCACAACACCATGGCCCTTTTGTCAATGGGGACTTGACCTTGTGGGTAAAATTTATCCATCTTCATCAAATGGCCACAAATTTATCATTACCGTCACCGAATATTTCATAAAGTGGATCGAAGCCATTCCACTTATCCAAGTCACCGACAAGCAGATCACCTCATTCATCCTTAATTACATCATCTGCTGGTATGGTGTACCCATGTCCATCATCAGAGATAACGGGCTTCCTTTCAAAAATCAAGATGTCCATGAGCTTTGTGAGAAGTTTCACATCCAACACCTCTTTTCCACTCCCTATTACCCACAAGGCAATGGTTAGGCCGAAGCATCAAACAAAAACATATTGAGAATCCTCAAGAAGATAGTCAATGATGCTGGCCATGATTGGCATGTTCAATTAAATCCAACACTATGGGCATATCAAACTAGCATTCAAACCCCTATAGGTGCAACTCCCTACTCACTGGTCTATGGAGTAGAAGCCATCCTTCTTATTGAGGTTGAGATACCATCTCTATGAGTTTCCTTGCATAATCTAATAGATGATGAAGCATACCGAGTCTCACATCTTCAAGACTTGGAACTACTTGATGAAAGGCGATAAGATGTATGCAACCACATCAAGGCCTATCAGCAGCGAATGAGCAGAAGCTATAATCATCGAGTTAAACCTCGTATATTTGAGGTAGGTGATCTTGTTCTCAGGGAGAATCCTCATAATCAACCAAACAGAGAACATCAGGGAAAGTTTGAATCAAACTGGCTGGGTCCATATGTTATCACTACTGTATTTGAGTCCGAGGCATATTAGTTGGCTACTTTAGAAGGGGAACCGCTAGCAGATCCGATAAAAAATATGCACCTCAAACGGTTTCATACATAAGATGTATAGAGCATCAGGCTCCATCCCATACCAGAAAAACACCAAAAACATTCAGAAAAATATCCAGAAGAAAATACAAAAAAATCAAAATAGTAAAGAGAAAAATCATGCATCCAAATGGTGAACAAACACTCCAGTGGCACCTTAGGTAAGTGCAATGGTGAAAACCTAGAAAATAGGCACCACTCGTAAGGGCTATGGATCCATTGTCTTTCAAACTTGTTGCGATCACATCCATTGCATCCATTTGTCCATCATTCAAACCATGGCTTGTTATTGATCTGCAATCAGGGTTAGTACTTCATGCGTCCTGCATCTCGCTTTTCATAGTAATGTCTAAACTGGGGGCAATGCTCTCAACCTATTGATGGAAGTGGATTCTACATTAGTTATGATTCATTGAGTCTTCATTCAAAACTGTCTGGGAATGATACAAAAAACATTCTTAAAACATCAAAAAATACCAAAAACATTAAAAAACACTCACAAAATCCAACAACATGATAAAACATAAAAAATCAATCAAAAACCTTGCAACACATAAAATCCTTTGTACACGCCAACGATATCAATCAAACATTTTGAGCTACTCAAATGATGATCACTTATCAAATCAACCAAACAATCAACACAGGTACACACAACTGTCTTAACAAGGATGCATCCTTCCTTCCAAAACAAAGACATGATAACATTTTCTTTGACAAGAAAATTTTGTTTAAGCTATCAAGTACTTGGTTGGTTTGTTAGGTATTTATTTATTCATATCAGGTTCCTATGCTACTCTAGGATATCCACAAGTGATTAGAGTAGTTGAGATGGTTCCTAAATATCATTTTATTTATTGTCTGCAGATTGTTCCAATGAAGTTCTGGGGCATGTACTAATGGTGTCTACGTGGGAAGTTCACTAAGCTACATGATCATATGCAAAAATATAGTCATGAATCACTATGGCTTATTGACTACAACGTATACCTCAACCATTTGCGCATGAACTAGAATGGAGGGTCACTTTCTTTTACTTGTCTTAAATGCTTTCTTACAGGTGGAATGCTCCAAACTTGGTTCCTACTACCTTGGCCAAGAATGATACTACCATGTTCAATGAGGAAAATAAAGCACTATGAATACTCTATGGAATGTCATTTCATCTCATTTGTAGATATTGCATTCCATTGCATATCACCCATCCATTTGCTCATTCATTATTCATATCAATTGTTGCATGCAAAGAAATTCAGGCTTATATGAGAAAACACCTAATAAGTTTGTCTTGTGTACAAAAATCATGATGGAGTTCTCTGATACATCATCTCACATCTGCATTCCACATCTGCAAATTCTCACCAACTTGCATTCATAAATAATGTAGGCCTGAAATTATCATGTTAGTGACATCAAATGAATTCAGTTCATTATCATTTAGTTGCACTTCGATTCATTTCGATAAATCATTTAAGTGAATTAATTTGTTCAGCCCATTAAGGCATTTAACACATCATGTGCATTTATTATCATTTACTTGCATTTTCTTTCAGTGCATTTTGTTATCAAGAACATTCATCCATATAGTGCATTAATTTTAACAACATTCATTATGCATTCCTTTCATTTTAATTGCATTAAGGTGCAATTATTCATTATCATGTTAATTGCATTAAGGTGTAGTTATTCATTATCATGTTAATTGTATTAAGGTGTAGTTATTCATTATCCCTTAGTTGCATTTATTTGCATTGTCATTTCACTTTCATTTATCACGTAGTTATGTTTTGAATCTTTTTAAGTCATTTGGATTCATTTTTACATCACATCACTTAGCTACATTTCTTTAAAGTGCATTCATACATAAACATTTGTATTCATATTTTGTTTATCCATATAAAGTGCATACATTTAGAGTCATATCATAAACATTTGTCTCAACATTTGTTTATACATTTTAAGTGTATTCATTTAAGAATCATAACATAAACATTCGTATTCACATTTGTTTATCCATTTTAAATTGCATTCATTTAGGACCCTAAACATTTGCATAAACATTTGATTCATTTTAGATTCATCTTAAAAACAACATACATTAGTTACTCATATCATCATATGATCAACAAAATAAATAAGTATTATTTATCCCATAGTCATCATCATTCACTCATCATTATGCATACATAGTCATCATTGCATCACATTCATAAAGCATTACAACAAAGCATCATACATCTACTAACCTGCATCCACTTGTTAGCACCACATCCATAACATGCATATAGAAATCATAAAATCATCACCATGCACATATAGAAAGAAAAATCATCCATAGCATGAATCTAAGCATAAATCATAATCATCATCCTACATAAACCCATACATATCATCACAAAAATATGGGATCTCATATATCACATCATATATCATCTCGCAAAAAAACATACATGTATCAGAGTACAATGATGTCAAAATATATCGGCTACCAAGAGCCATCCAAGTCACAGTCCAAAATAACAATGTAACAAATGCATAAACAACTCTCAAATGACACTCTGGCCAGATGCTGCACCACCATCACCGCCTACTCCACCACTACCCCTTGCTCCACCCGCACTATCTCACCGCGGAGGACCCATAACACCCCCACTACTCTGTACCCTCTGCGATCGCTCTGACCTCACCCTCTGCATCTGAGTGTAGCTCATAGCTTGGTGGCTAATAGGCACAACCTGCTCATATAAACCTTGCCAATAGTCAAGCTCCCCCCCTGCTTGCTGGATCGCACTCAGTATTGCCTCCACTGGACCCTGTGCCTGTGCTCCCTCCAAAACCCGAATTCTATCCTGCAGTTGGATCACCCTCTCAACCGCATCATCCCACTCTCACCTTACTACTGTCAGCTCTGACTCCCGTGCAAATAGCTGAACATCCCTAGCTGCAATCTCTGCATCCCTATCCTCTAATTGAGCCTCGACTACTGTCAATCGAGTCTATAAATGTAATATCATATACTCCCGTAAATCCCCATCTCCACCACTTGCCGCTCCCCCTCCCATCTCTATAGGATCCTCTCCTCCACCTGTAGCTCCCTCTCGCATCTCCATAGGCGCTACACCCTCCCCAATATCCCTACCTCCTACTCTGGGTGCCCCCTGTATCAAAGGACCTTGTGACAGTCGCAATGGCTGCCTGCCTCTCCCTCTCCTCTATAATCAACCCCCTCCACCACCTCCACCTCCAAATCCACCTCCACCCCAAAACCCCCACCCCACCCCCACCACCTCTACCTCCTGCTGCTCCACCATAACCTCCCCCACCACCTCCCTCTCCCCCATCTCCTCCTTTGACACCTCCACCTCCTCCTCCTCCTCCTCCACCCCTACCTCCTCTCCTCCCCCATCATCACCTCCTCTCATCCTCAAAAGCTGGTATCGGCTCGGCTAGATCTGAAATCCGTGCAATCAAATGTGCGACACGATACTGTGTGTATTCCTCCGTCACCCCTGCATCCATAATTTTAGGTCTCATATGCCACGGTCTATCCTATAAGGTCCAGAACTTTTCCCGAGCTTGATCATATGGTAACATTGGTCCCCACTAAAATCTCTTCCGTACAACTCATGCATACTCACCTGACCCCCTCAACAATCCCTGCCTACGTCCAAACTGTCTCATCACCCTCCTTGGCACCTGTCTCTCTACAAGGTAGACTGTGCACCCAATCAAAAACTATGTCATAAATACATAGGGAAGGGCCTCTGCATCATCATACCAGGGCTCACACTTGATATATGGCCTCCATATCACTATGTCTAAATCATCTAACGCTCATCTCCAAAACTCTAACTTCTCCAGGTGGGGCTGGCTCATCATCCCTAGTCCTCGGTCATAGGTCACCAACTCCCCTCAGATCAGAATGTGTAGTATCCTCCACACATCGTCTCAGGTAACTGTCATCTCTCCCATCGCCAGGTGGTAGGTACATGTCTCACTATGCCAACGCTTGGTCAGTGCTTTCATTAGTTCGCGATTCATCTGAATCATGAGAATATACATCATATCAAACAACCCAATCACAGAAACACAATCTCTCTCAGCCTGAGTCAACTGCTCTCATAGCTGTTGTGTGGCAGGATGCCGCTCCCACATCTGTAAGATGGGAAGATCCTCCTACACACACATCAACACATCATTAGTTGTTTTGTTTCAAAATTTCTTAAGTTTCAACCTAGACTATCAACAGATACTTTGGTCAAGTATCTTCGGGTCTCAATAGGTAAGTGATCATGGCACACCTAGACTACAACAAACATTTATCATAATGACCAATGGGGTTTCTATGATTCAAAACAACTCATCCATCTATCCACCCAACACAGGCATCAAGAGATTTTTTTTGCTAACACTGGGGCATCTTTTTTCTGACAATTGCGCTATTTTGTTGACAAAAGCGCTTAAACCACTACACAATTGTGCTAAAACCACTACACAATTGTGCTAAAACCACTACACAATTGTGCTAAAACCACTACACAAAAGCGCTATTCCAAAACAAACACGCTAGACCAAATACACAATCGTGCTAAACCTTCAATGGCGCTAAAACTACTACACAAATGCACTGCACCAAGCCATAGCGCTAAAACAACTAGACAATAGCGCTATTTTAGGCAACAAAAGCACTAAAACATAGTTTTAGCGCCATTGTCTTGATTGGACTTTAACGCTTGAAAAAACATGCTAAAAATGCACAAAACACAAAATTAAAAATTTGCGTACCGCTGGTCCGTAGTCATCTGGCCGCTGGAATCGGTAGATCCACTCTAGCCGGTGATCTGGTACAGGCACAAGCATGATGATCGCTGCTCACTCCTTCACCAAAAGTCACTATCAGAGCTCCAAACTGCCAGGGAGATAGATGCAAATGAGCCTATTTTTACCCCTTCACCCCCATATATACCCTCTATCCCTAACCCTTATTCACCCCACTCACCACCGTGGTCCCTGTGAACTTCCAATGCCTCTCATTTCTCCGTTTTAACTCCGATTTCTTCCATTCTTTCACCGTTATTGCTAATTTCTTCTATTCCACCTCCCCTCCACTTCTCGTTCTTTTTCGAGAGATTGCTCAATTTTTTGAAATTTTTTGACCCATCTCTCGAGGGGGAATACCACCCATTAAATTAACATTTATGGGGCATATTTCTTCATGCCTATTTTTCTTTCTTTGAAATGACGCGATAAACCACACCATCTCAAAGAGAGGCAAATGTAGTCACATAAATCTGTCCACATAATTAAATGAATATTTGCTATTTATTTGATTATCTAATCTTCAATAATCAACTCATTTTCTCTCATTCTTAGCTAGCTTGCATTTGCAAAATCTCATAATAATTTTCAATCTTGAATCTCCATAAAACTTCCATAGTAGTGCAAAGCTGAGAGCTACACTCATGTGGAACTTGGAGAGGAGAGGAACAAGGGAGGGGTAGCTATGAGCATCTTGGTTAGCATTTGGAGGAGTGTAGTTTATCTCTTTTGTATTTGCATGCTTTCCATTTCATGTTTAATATCTCTCTTGATATGCTTTCGTAGGATAGTCTTTTGTTGCTAACACTAATGTTTGAACTTGCTTCTTGTGTTGTGTTTCTATTACTATTTTAATCCTTTTTGTAGAGCATCAGGTACCCGTTTTGCATTCACAAAACAAGATGCTCCCAGTGATAGACTTCTCCATAATGACCTGCTACATCTAGAAGCTTACATACATAAGAGAAGAATCAAAAGAGTACTTATAGATGGAGGAGTTGGTCTTAACATCTGTACATTAAAGCTAGTTAAGGCATTGGGATATTCTGAGCTTCATATTGATCCTTCAAAAAGAATAAACATCAAAGCATATGATGATGAGGAGTATCCTTCAAAAGGTGTAGTTATGCTACCAATGCAAATAGGACCTATAACAACAAAGGTTACTTTCCAAGTGTTGGACAAAGAACTAGGGTACAACATGTTATTGGGCCGCTCATGGATTCATACCATGCAAGCTGTACCATCAATATTTCACCAATGTGTTAATTTCCCATACAATGGCATTGAAATCACCATAAAGGGTGATGCAAATCCATTCCAACACTATAATCACTTAAAGGCAAGTGTAGATAACTAGGTACCCATTAATCAAGCAACACCCCTCACTACACAAATGGAGTCATTAATGATCACAAAAATATAGAAGAATGTGCCTACACATCTTCTTTGTAGATTAAGGATGTTGGTTGTGGGGAATACTCTATTTCAAGTACCTCGAATGGCAAACAATTATCTCTTTCTCCTAGGTCTTTTGGGAAGCCTCAGCACACAAATATGAAACAAGATAAAGGAAAAGAAATAGTAAGATACTCAGATTCATGCTCTTTCATTAGGTGGGGAGATTTACAAGAAGAATCTCTGAATGAAGATGTCAATCACTGGATATATAGAGAAGAAGATGACATGACAATACCCAGGTTACCTTTAGATCAGTATGGCAATGGATTCAAGATACTACAAAAACATGGGTATGATGGTACCATAGGCTTGGGATTACAAAAGAAAGGAAGATTAGTGTATACATCTAAAAATGGTCTGAAGATAATTAATTAAATAAGCAATTATTTAATTAATCTCCCTTCCCAATTTAATTGAATTCACTAAGCAAATTGATTAAATTTCCCTTTTCATCTACTTATTAATAAATCTAAGGATTTATTTAATAGGTTCATTTCATTTCACCCCTTTAATTAATTAATTCCCTCCATCCAAATTCATTTCTTCTAAATCCCCTAATTAATTAAAACAAATCAATTATGAGTTGTTGAGATTAATTATCCTTTTCATATTATTTGAATTTTTAAATTCAAATTCTCCTAACTTCTACCACTCTTAAACCTAACCATTCATAAACCTAACCCATTCTACCTACCACCATGTCCCCTTTCATCCAACATCTTCTAGAACCTTTGCGACTCTTGTCACTAAGTGTTCCCTTTCATCCTACTCCTTCTAGAAGCCTCTTGACACTTGTCACCATAGAGATGATAGATGTTCCCTTTAATCCAACCCTTTTGCCATCCTCCTCCAATTTAACCATTGATATCTTCAGATTAATCTTGACCGTTGATTCTTGCCACATCACACCTAGCCTTGGAAATCCTATAAATAGACCTCATTTTGGAACAATATGGGTCCCAATTTCATATCATTCTTGCATATCATTTGATTCATCCCATCTCATTCTCATTTTATGCATTGTTATTATAGGCATCTAGCTTCTAGTTTATCATTCTTTAACAATGTTATCATGCTTAATCTTAGCTTAATTGCATCTTAATCTTAGTTCATTTTCTAGATCAATCATGAACTCATATAGCTTAATCATGCTATTCTTACTAGATCATGCATTTTCTTCATTCAAATCCTCCATCTAAGTGTAGTCAAGTCACTGGAATTTGCATAATAAGATCTGAGAGAAAAATTCCTACTCACATTTACTAGGAGGCAATAAGTCGATTAGCAATGGTTTTGTCTTTAATTGTTTCAATTTTCTAACCATTGCTTATAATGATTTATTGAGAGAATTGTGGTTTCAGGTACAGGTACACTTCACAGAGCATGACAATTAGAACCTATTGTACCAAATGAAAACCTAAAGAATCAAGGGTTAGGATATAAACATGTACCATATATAACAGAAGCAAGACAACATACACTAAATATTTTGAGCAGACCAAGGCTACCGTCAGAGTACCTACCTCAAAGTAATTTGTCAACATGAGTGTTTCCCTCTTCATCTCAGACAAGCAAGAAAGAACCAACATCTCCTAGTATGGAATCAGATGGTGAAGATATGAGACAACTGCTACAAGAATCTAGCACCGAGTCACCCAACAATACAGTATTTGAAACATCTGTACAAACAAATATGGTAATAGACACAGGCTTAGCACCAATAAATGAGCCTATTCCTTGGTTGTTGTCAATACTTTTGACAAGGGAAACAACTCAAGCTCCACCCAATGAATTAGATGAAGAAAGACTATAACGAATTATACCAGGCTTAAGAAGGGTGACAACCATACAAAGGAGGCCCGCGAATCTACAACAAAATCAGATGCAAGAACAAGAGCAGATAAGTGATACAACATTAGAAACTGAAACATACATAGAAAGTGTGATAGATTCTCATGACTATGAATTCCTATTTGATCACGATGTCAGCCCATAAGAAATAGACATGAAAAAGGACCACAAATCGCCTATCGATGATGAAAATATATCACATCACTCAAATAACCAGGTGTGCATGTTATTAAAATCTTTTACAACAGAAGGGAGCAATGAATTACCCCTTGCACACTCACATTTGATTGATTGGGGATGAGAAGGAAAACCAACTCTAGATTGGTTTGAGAACGATGAAGCTATTACAAAATTCCTTGGTGTTAGAGAAGGGTTTCAACAAGGTGATCACAAGGAAGGACTTGTTGTAGACCTAGATAGAACAACATACTTTGGAGAGTTAAGTGCCTCTTTGATAGAAAATATGGATCAAAGTGATTGCAATGACAAGAGTGAGTTAGACAACCTCCCTATTGAAAAAGAGAATTCAACATTACTCATGGAAGAAACTAAAGAAGTCGATATAGCAGAAGGAGAAGTTGTACATAGTATCCACTTAGCAAAATCATTAAACTAGGAAGAAAATGACAAATTCATACAATTTTTCAAACAACGTTCGATCAATTTTGCTTGGTCCTATGCGGATATGATAGGCCTAGATCCAGAATTAGTGTTACATCATTTACCATTGCTACCATGAATTAAACCGTACAAACAAAAGCTAAGAAAAATGCATTCACAAATTGCAACACTGGTCAAAATAGAACTCCAAAATCTTCTAGATGTGGGCTTCATTCGACCTATTGACTATGCAAAATGGATATCCAATCCGGTGCCTATGACTAAGCCCACTGGGCACATAAGAATATGTACTGACTTTAGAGATCTAAACAAAGCATGTCCCAAGGATGATTTCCCATTACCTAACATAGACATGATAATTGACTTAACTGCTGGGAATGAAATGCTTTCATTAATGGATGGTTTCTCAGGATATAACCAGATCAGGATTGCATCAGAAGATCAACACAAGATGACATTTACCTGTCCATGGGGAACATGCTGCTGGAATGTCATACCATTTGGTCTTAAGAATGCAGGAGCAACATATCAAAGGGCTATGACAACACTATTTCATGACATGATCCACAATATCATGGAAGACTATGTGGATGATCTACTGGCTAAATCATAGACAAGAGAAGGTCACCTTGAAGTCCTTACAAATATATTTGATTGATTAGAGCAATACAATGTCAGATTAAACCCCAAAAAGTGTGTGTTGGTGTAACAAAACACAAACTTTTAGGCTTTATTGTGTATGATAGAGGAATTGAGGTAGATCCAATAAAGGTCAAAGCAATCATGGATATACAACCTCCATCAACACTCAAGTAGTTAAGAGGGTTACAAGGAAGACTGCAATCTATAAGAAGGTTCATAGCACAACTAGCAGATAAATGTCATCCATTTCAGTATTTACTTTGAAAAGGAGTCACCTGCAAATGGACAAAACAATTCCAAGAAGCTTTTCAAGCTTTAAAGGATTATCTTCTGAATACTCTAGTATTAGTTCCACCTACTCAAGGAAAGCCCCTATTAATATATATATCAAAAACAAATTCATCTTTAGGAGCCTTGTTGGCACAAAATACTGATCAAGAAAAGGAAAGAGCAATCTACTATATAAGTAGAACCCTAATTGGATATGAGCTTAATTACACTCCTATAGAATGAGCATGTCTAGCAGTGATCTTCACATCTCAGAAACTTAGACATTATATGCTGAGTCACAAAGTCCAACTCATCACACGTTTTGATCCACTCAAATATTTGTTAAGTAGAGCAACATTGACTAGAAGATTAGCTAAGTGGGTCATGATTTTAAGTGAGTTTGATATAGAGTATGTGGATAGAAAGGAAATCAAATGGTAGATTATAGCAGATCAGTTAGCAGAGGCTCCCTTGCAAGACAATCACCCGCTACTAATAGACTTTCCTGATGAATCTGTGTTTACATTGAAAACATCCACCATGTGGAAATTATACTTTGATGGATCCTATACAAATCATGAAGCTAGAGCTGGATTCTTTTCATCACCCCTCAAGGTGATTCTATCCCTAAGTCATTAAGATTAAATTTTCCCTGTACAAACAATATTGCTGAATACGAAGCTCTCATCATAATACTTCATACCATTGTACAGCGGAAGATAAAAGAATTACAAGTCTATGGTGATTCACAACTGATTGTAAATCAAGTCAATGATGACTATAACAAAAAAGATGATAAACTGATGCCTTATAAACAAATGGTAGAAGATTATAAAGAATATTTTAGTAACATCACTTTTGAACAGATTCCAAGGATACAAAACAAGGTAGCCGACGCCATGACTATAGTAGAGTCTCTACTAAATATGCCTAATAATGAAACTCAGTTTGAGTTTATTGTAGAATAATTGAAGATACCGACATATGAGATTCCCTCATTAGAATATGTATGTGTAATTGTGGGTCCTGAATCCCCATGGTATAATGAGATATACGCATACTTACATACTCAGTATATGTCTCCTTATTTGTCTAGAAATCAAAATAAAACTCTTATTCGTCAGGCATCCAAACACACTATTATTGCTGACCCATTGTATAGAAAGGGCTTTGATGGAACCCTTCTTAGATGTCTAGATGAAGAAGAAACACAACTTGCCCTAAAAGAGGTACATGATGGAATTTGTGGGGCACATCAAAGTGGCCCGCCACTATCAAACAAATTGTTAAGAACTGGATACTATTAGCCAACTATGGAAAATGATGCCAATAAATATGTACAAAATTGTAGACAATGTCAAATGCATGGAGACCTCATTCATGCACCAGCACATGATCTTCAACCTATTACATCACCATGGCCATTTTCACAATGGGGGTTGGATCTAGTTGGTAAAGTTAATCCTACTTCCAATGGGTACAAATTCATCTTAATGGCTACTAAGTATTTTACTAAATGGGTAGAGGCAATCCCCCTTACATACACCACTGGTAAGAAAATAGAGAAATTCATGCTTAATTACATTATTTGCAGGTACAAGATTCCAATGTGCATAGTGACGAACAATGGACGTCCATTCAAAAATCAATAAATGAGAGAATTGTGTGAAAAATTTCAAATACAATAGAGATTTGCAACACCATATTATCCGCAAAGCAATGGACACGCAGAGGCAACAAACAAGACAATATTAAATATCCTAAAGAAAGTTGTCACTGATGTAGGATGAGATTGACATCTCCAATTAAATCCCACTCTTTGGGCTTATAGAACAGGAGTACACACCATATTCATTGGTCTATGGTACAGAAGCAATACTACCTATTGAAATAGAACTACCATCTTTAAGAGTCTCCTTAAAACACATCATATCAGAGGAAGACTACCGGGTCGCAAGATTACAAGAGCTTGAAATGCTCGATGAAAAGAGACAAACTGATTTAAATCATTTTCAAGGTTATCCGAATAGAGTGAGAAGGAGTTACAATAAATGAGTATGCCCAAGGGATTTTGAAGTGGGAGATCTAGTTCTCAAGGAACCAAAGGAACCTAGCAGAACGTGAAAAGCTAGGGAAGTTTGAACCTAACTGGCTAGGTCCTTTTATCATAACAAGGTTTATAGGAAATGGAGCATACGATTTGGCTACCATGGAGGGAGATCCACTCCCCGACCCTATGAACAACATCCACCTTAAATGATATTATATCTAAGGGCTGGGTTAGTTTAGGTTTTTCTTTCCGCATTGCATATCATTTTATTAAAAGCTACTACATTGCATATAGTTTCTTTCCAAGTACATCACATTCACAAATTTCATGGCATATAGTATCTGCATTTACATCTAGCAGCATAAATTAAACAAGGCAACTATCCAAGTTTATCATTTATTTGCAATCAAGAGAAATAAGGGTCATCTCCTTTCTTAGATATTCAGACATGAAGTCTTTGAGGTCCTAAGGTCATACATTTTCAACATTACCTTGTGACGATGCTTTACTTATGGTTGGGTAGTGATTTCACTATTTGAGACTTGTTAACCCAAAATCTATTAATTGCTATATCTCAAACGCATTAACAAAATCTCTAATTCATTCTAGACACCTAGTTGATCATATCACTAGTGAAAAATCTAAATTCTACTTCAGGGCCGATGTAATTGTCACACCCAAGTAGATTTCATTACTTACAAGTCAAGGCAAGAAAATATAAAAGAAAAAATGCTATGCCAAATATTCATCTCAAGGAAAAAGAGCAATGATATATAGCTGAAATATCACACATACAAAGTGTGACAAAAAGCTTGACTATGGGAACATGCGAGTAACTCCATCAAGGCTATGCACGCTTGATGGCAATGGAGCAATATTTGAGAAATTACAGTCTATAACCTCGTCAGAGCTCTAAAAGCTTGCTGGCAGCGAGGCTCTATTCAGGATGCTTTTGAAGTTAGAATAATACATGTAGCTAGTCATATAGGATGCTAAGGATCTTTAGTGAACATAAGAGTGAGAATTAACTCATTTGCACACACATGGGCAAAAAAAGATCAAGGTTTCAAGAACCAATGGGGAAGTTTTCCACGTCTCCATTTGTAAATCCTAGTCACTAAGTGTGTTAATTTGGATGTTCTGAGGAAACTTAAGGATCGATTGACTGCTTATCTATGAAATGTTTTGTACCTCCAATTCGATTGGTGTATTACAAAATGCTAAACAAACATAGTCATCCTTGTTCGACTAAGAAGTGCATCTTCATCATGCATTTTGCATTAGCATAGGTCATGTCAAAAAATTATTGTCTCCACATGCATTCTATAGATCATCATGTCATACAGGTCTCCACACTGGGGGCATAACTGAAAAAATCCTAAAAATCATATAGAGTTGTGAAAAAATCCAAAAACAGTGAAAAACATAAAATTCAAAAACATTGGAAAAACTCTTGAAAAAAAAATCATAAAAAGTCCTGAAAAAATTCTAAAACATTCAATTACGATCTTGAAAAAAAACAAAACAAATAAAGTCCTAAAAAAAATCAAACAAAAAATTCAAATATCGATCCATAAAATCCAAAAAAAAAATGAAAAATCAATCAAAAAAACTTACAATAAAATGTCTCGCAAGAATCAAACACCCTAGCAAATATCCAGCAAACACTTCGCACAAAGTTAACAAAGGATATGACTATCCAGTCAAACATCTACAATCAGCTGATCAAACCGTCTTATCAATCGTATCATATCCATATCAAGTGATCATTATCTTGTCTTAAACAAAAGAGGATTCACTCGAAATTAGACAGGTTAGTCTTAAACGGGGTCCGCAACTTTCTGAGATCAAACATTATCAACTATCACATCAAGCAACTAAGAACAAAGACACAAGATCAGTATAGCTGCTGAATTTTGTCTGGGTCAGTCTTTATCTTTTATCATTTGGTGACATATCGTGTTGCTATGCTACTCAAGGCTGTCCACAGGTGACTAGAGGAGCCATGATGGGCATTATCTTTTTCTTTGTTTGCTGTTTGTAGTGTGAACCAATGAAATTCTAGGGAAATTTCTCTAGTGGGTGTTTGTGATAGGAGCATTTAGCTTGTGAATGTTACACATACCTCGACCCCTAGTGTATTTCCCAGAATGGAGGGTTTCACTCCTTGTCTGCTACGTGTTTGTTTCTTCAATGAGATATATTTACATCTTGGTTCCTTATACCCTGATGTGCTAAGCTCCATCATTCAATAATAAGGCTCAGTGATGAATATATATTGCACAATAAATAATGACACAGGTTTGTGAATCAATCATTCTCATTTTCATCTCATCTGTTTATTGATAGTTTTCTGATTTCTCATCTCTTTCTAAATCATTTTTTATCATCTAACATTATTCTTTCATCAATCTCTTCTTTCTTTCATCTTACTAACATTTCTTCAAGGTACATCTGAGTTAAAAGAATATTCTGGCATTATCATACAAAAACAAAGTTGCACCCATATAGTGTAAATTGCATTCATTTGAGTCTCATATAGAAATCATTAAACCATTCATTAATTGTCACATCATAAATCATATAGAAACCATTGCATTCATAAAAAAATCATTTATAAATCATATAGACATGCATCACATAACACATAACACATAACACATAACATCATACAACATACATGGAAAACAAAGCATAAAAAATCGCCGCCAAAAAATTGCATATCATATATATAACTAAAAAATGGTAATGTGTCAGAATACAATAATCATAAAAACAAGCCCAAAGGCTCAGATAACATGATCTCAATGTATCAACCCACACTGCCTCTATCTCTAGGTGGATCTTGCCTACTAGATCCCGCCCCAAGATGCTGAGGTGGACCCATAACACCACCACTACTGGTCCTCTGTGTAGAAGTCCTACTAGAACCAGAATGACCTCTAACCTCATTGAAGCTTGAAGCTCTCTATCCCACAGGTATAGCCTCATGGTAGAGCTGACGATAATAAAAGGCCTCTTGTATACCATAATAGAGTCTATCAGACTGTTTGCGTGCATCGGTACCTGGAGAAAAATGCTGATCACAAGCATCCTGAACCATCCACATCTATCTAACTACATCATCTCTCTCCTTTTGGAGACGATCTCTCTTAGTCTCTAATGCACCATAGTCTCTGCGGAATGCCTCCTGCTCACCATCACATCGCTGCCTAAGTCTAGAAACCTCATCATCATCATCATCTCCATCACCACCCTGTCCTCCATCTCCTCCTCCCCCCTTTGCAATAGGAACGTCCTCCAACTCTGACATATCATAATCATCCCCATCCTCATTGCTCGATGACTCTAAGTAATCATCATCATCTCCGCTACTCATAGACTTGATGTCTCCACCAATGTATACATCCTCCTCTCCCCCTCTGCCCTCCTCTCCTCTGTCATCTCCCCTCATCTCCCCCATGTCAATCCTCAGCCACTGTCTAGGATGTCAAATCTGTTGCACTGTGATCGGAACAGTTGGATCAGTGACTGGAATAGGCCTATGTCTAGCCCACCATGCATCATACTCAGGAGTAATCCCTGGATCTACCATACCTGCACTCCAACCCCACTGTAATGCCTGAAGAGTATCATACTTGGCAACCACCACATGCGGTTGTATGCACACACCCTAATCAAAAACCTCACGAGAAACATGCGCAAAGTATGCTATAACAATAGGTGTCACCTGTACCTCTCCAAACTGTCTGAGTACTTGTCCTGGAAGGTACATCACAATGATCCTCTATGTCTCAATGATCCTCCCAATAAGATATCTATGTTATCTATAGAAAGACAAGTGTTGTGCATCATCTGCCCAATCAGGGCAATCTAAATATGGTCTCCAAATAAAATGCTTCAAGATATCATGCTTATGTCGCCAGTACAAGGTGTTACACGAACCCCTGTGTCTAATCCCAGGTGTATATCTGTACGCATATGGCTCCTTAGGCTGCAAGTCAACATGATTAACTAGCCTCAAGATAGCAATGTGATCCCAAGCCCAAGTCTAGAGCAATGTAACACCATAGATGATCAATCGGTATCCCAAGTATACAATGTTGTGCATATGATAATACACCATGGATAATAGACAAGGACCCCAAGCATATACTCGACAATGAATAATCATATCATGTAGCACTCTGCTTCATCCAATTGGAAAGCCATGACCTTGTCTATCAGCAATCAACAAACCACCTACGATATTGCACAATACTATAGTAAGATCATCATAGTCCAAACGAGCCCAAGGGATGTTATAATGACCACTGATCTATAAATCCTGCTCCTCACACTAAAAAAGGGCACACAGTCCAGTGATGCCATCGTCGTGATCATATACAACTCTCGCACCATGGATGGGAATATGTTGTATATGCCAAACATCCTCTAAAGTAATGGATGCCTCACCAGTAGGAAGATGGAAGGAACATGTTTCAGAATGCCACTGCTCCACTAATGCCATAATTAAGGCCTCGTTGGCCGTAATCTCTGGCAAATGTAAAACATGATATAATCCCAGATGTTGGATATGTGCAACCTCCTCATCAAGTAACTCAAATCAAAGATCAAGTCCATTAGGTCTACTCTGTCGGTAGTATAACACTCCAATATTCTCCTGCATAGAGAAAACATTGAAAATGTCAGATCTCAGATGTCGCGATAAAAATTTGATCAAACACATGACAAAAAAATTTCAATTTACAACAAATGCGTAATGTTTAACACTTATGCGTAGCATGCAACAATATTGCAGTACAATCAAAGCTTATGCGTGACAACTAGAGCATATGCGTAAAAGTTAACACCAATGCATAAACAAAAAGAGGAATGTGTAACACTAAGCACCTATGCGTGACACTTACACTCTTGTGGTAGACTTAAGGCATTTGTGTAACACTTATGGCTAATGTATGAAAATCGATAGGCATATGCGTGATAGCTAAAAATTAAATCTTTGATTTTTTTTTGAAAAAATTACAAAAATAGGCAAAAAATTAAGTAAAAAATGTGGAAGCATACCATGCCGCTAGTCCCCGGAGGTTTCTGATACGAACGTACTCGCTCCAACAAGTGCACTCGTGCCCTATAGCCAACCATGATGATCAAATACTCACAGGAAAGCAAAAGATTTGCAATGCTCTCCAAGAACTCAACACAATGCAAATGAGCAAATGAAAGGCCAAACTCACTATTTATAGCTCGAAATTAGGGTTTTTTTCCATTTCGATGCCCATGGTCCCCGTGAACTTCAACGGACTTGTAGGCTACTCAAACGATCTCGAAATCACACGAAACTTCACACGATTGCTTATTATAATGATATTAAAAATATGGTCTCAATTTATGAATTTTTCGACCACCTTTTTCGAGGGGGCATATTTACACTGTATAGCGTCACCAGGGCATACTGGGGCCAGAAATTTTTCGTTTTCTTTGAAACAATGTCATTCTAACTTTGTCTCAAAGAGAGGCAAATGTAGACACCTAAAAATGTCTCATTGATCGTGTACCAATTATTCATCCAATTAGTGAAATAATTCTTTAATTAAATTAATTAATCTTATTCTTCTAATTCACATTTCTTTGTCATCTTACTAATTATTTCAATTTTAATTCTATAATTGTTTAATCATTTAAACCATTTTCTAATGTTAATTAAATATTTATTATTTAATTAATTATGATTTTAATCCTTTAATTTAAATAATCTTTATTATGTAAATAAATTTATTCTCAATTTCTATCTCCAATCAATTAATCATTAATCATTTTCTAAATATTAATTAAATATTAATTATTTAATTAATTGTGATTTTAATTCTTTAATTTAAATAATTTCTATTATTTAATTAAAGTCCTTTTCTAAATAATTAAATAGTTTCTTTAAATTATTTAATTAACTAATTAATTCTTTTAATTTCATGAATTCTTCTAATTTTGTTTAATTTCATATTTCTTCTAATTTCAATTTATTTCATGAATTCTTCTAATTTCATTAATTCTTTAATTCAGATTCTAATTCTTGTAATTTCTTCTAATTTCAAATACATGTGCATGATTTCAAAGATTAAATTGAAAATCAAAGTCAAGTTCTAAATATATTCAAATAACAAATTGAATTAAAATAAATTTACTATTTGAATTAAATCTCATGCAAAGATCAAACTCAAAGTACAAAAACATGCTAAATTAATTAATTCAATTATCTTTTCAATTCCTATTTCTATCTTCTAGTTAGCTTTTTCTAAATAAAGCTCCCAAAAAGCTTTCAATGAGTTAACTATTTCATCCTCTTTATTTCCTCCAATCTCCCTTTTTCATCTTTCAATCAACTTTTTTCTGAATCAGTTAACTCATTTATCTATTCAATCTATTATGTTCCACCTCCAAATCAGTAGTTCAACTATCAATCAACATGTGAGCTCACCCGAGTTCCACCTCTTGATCAATCTGTTCCACCTCTTGATCAATCTGTTCCACAATCTATAAATTGAGCATTCAATCTTCATTTTCAACAATCACGAACTTCGAATGTTTGTGTCATTTGTAGGTTGCTAGCGTGATATCTGAGAGCCACCATACCACAAAGAGAAGAAGAACAATGGAAGCAATATGCAATCATGGGATATGGAGTTTTTATTGATGGATTTTATATTCCTATTGTTTGATTGTGTTATTTTCATTGGTTTATTTAGAATTCTTTGATTAGATAGGGATTCGTGATTTTCCTTTGATTTTTAGTTAATTATATGATGAGTTTTACATACGACATATACTATCTCAAAAGAAATAAATAAGATCACTATGAAGTATAGATTCCCATACCAAGGATGGATGCCATTATGGACTATATGAGTGGAGAAAATTATTTCACAAAGAATGACTTGAAAAGTGGATGCCATCATATCAGAATCAGAGAATGAGATGAATAGAAGACCACAGTTAAGACAAATGAAGGTGTTGGCATTGCATTGTCATTGATGTCAACCTATATAGCTTGTCACTGGTAAGAAGAGGATGCCAACTAACATTGTGGTTATTGGAGTCACCAGTACACAAGTTAGTGTTGGAGACATAAGATGGGATGTTGACTAGTGAATAGGCATTGGTGACAGTTGGCATTATGGCAATGACAACTGGTGAGTGATGTGTTGGCAGTATATGGTTGCCAATGGACAAGCATGTGACTGGTAAGCAAGCAAGGTTGAGAAAATGGAGAAAATGCAAGCAACCGATATGCAGTTGGATGTCATACAACAAGACTCCCACCAGATGAAGATGACATGACTGACAAAGTTTGGGCTGCTGCAAGTTAGTAAGGTAGACAAAGGGGATGTCTATCATGTTATGTGCTTGATTGAAGATATGTCTGCTCAATGTCAGTAAAGTCAAGTTTAGTGCATTGGTCCATCTAGTCCCACTAGTAAGTGGTCATACTGAGCTTATCTCTCAATATGCATGGAATGCATCATAACCCTCTGAGATAAGACAATCATAAAAGTTGAAGGCAGGTGATTGAAGACTTATACCAGATGATCATAGTGGAACATGAGGATGCCTCAGGTGCATGAAATCAGAGATATGCACCGGTTCAACAAGTGAAAGCATGATGAGCTACCGGTCCAAATTAGGAAGAGTAAGGAGTGATGAGTTTGTCACTTTGAAAAACCAAGTGAGAGGAGAACCTATCAAATGAGGAAGAAGGTAAGTGTTAGCATTTGTGGACATAATTTCACTCCAGGTTGCTGATATCAACAAAGATGCTTGTTGATGATTGATGTCTGAGATTATCTTGCAATCAATATGATAGGAGGTTTGCATTAGAGATTGCTGACATGTCAATGTCAACCGGTAAGAGAGAAAAGAGTGTAGAAGTGAAAGGATCCCATTAGATGAAGATGAGCATGCAGTGGATTGACAAGTTTGGTGTCCGGGCTAATGTATCTATTTGGTAGAATAGGTGACTGCATGGTTAAAAGGTTGATCGGTTAGAGCATATCTGACAAGGAAAGAAGACTGTTAGTATAAAGTATGCACCAATTGTGTGTTGTGGTTGGTGACTAAGTCTGAACCGACACATTGGCCTGAGCTGAGCTGAATGCCGACAAAGAAGACATGTAGTATCGAAGTGGCAACCATACAGTAGTCGGTGAAGAGTGTTTTGGTGAGGTTGGTGATGAGTCAGTCGACATTAAATGAAGACCTTGAATATCACAGGTATTGCAGGGGTTTGCGGCTCAAGACAAATTAGAGGACAAAGATCTGATTCATTGGCATCATGATCGATGCAGAGTGTCCCAATGTAGATCGGATCTAGTGAAGGCAACTAAGAGTTCATTTAATATGATTGACAAATGCAGGTCGATGATCAGTTTGCCATGTTTGATAAATATAGAAAACATGTATTAGAAGCAATGAGATTGGTGGTGATGTCTAATTGCTTGCAGGTTGTCAATCCCCATGCAGATCATATATAATTTGATATTGTCCATGGTTGGTGGAAGGAACCCTTGCGTGCCAAGATTTGATTCTCCATTTTGCTAGGAAAGCTTGGCTATAAATATGAAGGTAGAAGACCTAAGTGATTGATGCTGCCAGATGATGAGGTGCCGGATATTGAAGATCAGAGTGTGAGAGTGCAGCAGAGAATTGATCAGTCAAAGTGTAATCTGCAAAAGATCATAGTGACTGAGTGCTTGAGAGAACCGGTAAGAGGGTTTAATCGGTGAGGTTAAAGTGACCGGTGAGGTGTCATAGAAACCAATAGATCATTCAACTTGTTGTGTCTAACCAGTAAGAAGGCAACAGTGAGTGAAGCGGTGAAGAGTGAGTGTCAAAGAAAATCTGACAAGGTAGAAGTTCAGCAGAGGCAGAGTGACAGAAATAGATTCAACCGGTAAGGGTTGAGGCAACCAATGAAGCAGTTGCAGAGTCTATCAGTTTTCCTAACTGACAGTGTCTGAACTGGTAGGACTGAAGTAGAGAAGCAGTGAAGAGATAAAAGTGACAGAGAGAGGATTCTACTGGTAAGTCAGATGGAGAGTGAAGGGAGATCGGGCAGAGCTGATGAAAAGAACATAGAGCATTAGACAAAGATATGTGTGAGAGTTACAAAGATCATTTGTAACAAGGTTATTACTATTGTATTGATATATTTTATTGTAATCACTGAGTTGGAGCTCGGTGCAGGGGTTGGTGCTCCTTGGGTTGGTGCCCTAAATAAGGGGTTGGTGCTCCTTGGGTTGGTGTCTTAAATCAGGGGTTGGTTCTCCTTGGGTTGGTGCCCTAAACTTTGTAATACAGTGTTTATTGTGAGGTTGGATTGGAAAAGTAGACTCCAACAACATTTCTCACCGAGGTTTTTTCCATATTGGTTTTTCCTCGTACATCTAGTGTTATGTGATGTATCCTTGTGTGTGCTTGCATCTTGATCTCTTCCCTTATCTCACTGGTATGTTCTCTTGGTCTTTGATATGTTAAATGGTACTCACATAAAAGATTAAAAGGGTTAAGTTTGGAAACCACTGATTCACCCCCCCTCTCAATGGCATCTTGTGTTCTACAGAAGGACTGCATGAATGGCCAGTAATGCCTTTTGGACTAACTAATGCATCAAGTACTTTCATGAGGCTAATGAATGAGGTATTAAAGCAATTCTTTGGTAACCTCATTATTGTTTACTTGGATGACATTTTAATTTTTAGTAAGACTAGGGAAGAATATTTGAGGCATATCAAACAAGTATTTTAGAGGTTTAGGGAAGAGAAGTTGTTGATCAACATCAAGAAGTGTAGTTCTATGAAGACAAAGTTAGTATACTTAGGATTTGTCATTTATGTTAAAGGATTGAAGATAGATATAGAGAAGGTTAGAGTAATTGTTGAATGACCCAAACTCATAAATGTTGGATGGTAATATCTTTTCATGGATTGACTACTTTCTATAGGAATTTTAGTAGTATTTATTGTTAGGTCCCAGAGACAACTGAGAGGGGGGGGGGGGGGGGTGAATCAGTTGTCCAATAAATTTAAACCAAAATTAACTTAACCAAAACTTAATTCTTAATGCCGACAAACCAAACTTTATGCCGGTAGACAGTTTATCAGTTAATTATAGTACTGGTAAAGATTAATGCATGAAACAGAAAGACAATAACATCCACAACACATAACACAGATATTTGTATGTGGAAACCCTGTAAGGGGAAAAAACACAGTGGGAAGGCTTACCCACAATCAAATGATACTACAATAGATAGTATGTGTATACAATATGGAGTCTACACATGTAGAAAGGCCAGCTGCCTAGAGCTCACTGCTCAATCATAAAATGAGAGTCACACTGACTACAATTGGATGGTTAAATCCAATGATAATCAACTGCTCAAAATAACATCTTCATATGATGGAATCAGTATTGGTTTAGCTCTAATATGCCTTCTTCAAATACCTTCCTTCAATCTTCAAATGATGTCTGCATGTATAGTTCTGCTTATTTTCACATATACCTTATTACAATCTTTTTTCAATTGCATATCAATCTCACAAATGAGATCTTACATTTATACCATAACCTAAGACCAATTGAATAGGTCAGCTCACTAAAGATATTACAATAAAATCAATTAAAAATAAATCAATATCCGATGCATCATGTCGACTCAATGCATTACAATAATAATAGATCATCTCCATAACGTGTCGTGCTGATCTGGAATAGATATGCTTGCCGGTGCATAACCTGGACCTATTTGCCAATAACAACAAATATGCAAACCCGAATAAACCAATAACCAAATCACCAAAACCAAGTGATAAAATAATGTCTTCTACATAACCAAGTAGTCTCCAAGTCATTCCAAGTGCTGGTGAACAATATAACCTGCCGGTGAACTAGATACTGGTGACTGTGCATAAAACACTGAACATGTTGATGAACATATTCAAGAATCTCCAAGTGCTGATAAGTGTTAACAAGTGTTGACATCAATGACAAAACCAATGCAACACATCCAAAATACCAACATTTATATACCTATGATTGAGATAACAAGAGAAGATAGGAAAGACTTCAAAGTGGACATCCAGAGCACAAAAAAGCTTTGAGCTATTGAAACAAAAAGTGATAAAACAACTAGTGTTAGATTTTCTTAATTTTAACAAAGTATTTCAAGTTGATTGTGATGCTAGTGGAAATACAATATGAGTAATATTGAGTCAAGAAGAAAGACCAATAGCATATTTCAATGAAAAGTTAAATGATGCCAAAAAAATATAATCAATGTATGATGAGGAATTCTATATCATAGATCAAGATTTGAAGAAGTGGAGACATGACTTGTTTCCTAAGGAATTTTTATTGTATATTGATTACAAGACTTATAGTATCTAAACATCTATAAAAAAATTAATCATATGCATATGAGATTGGTTAAATTCTTGTAGAGTTACACTTTTGTGTTGAAGTATGAGTGGTAATTCAAACAAATTTATAGATGTATTGAGATGGAGGAGGAATCTATTGACAAAAATGAGAGTGGAAATATTATTTTTTTAAGAACTTAAGAATTTGTATGAAGATTACCTTTATTTTATAGAAGTGTGGAATGCATGTCACAAACTGATAATGATGGATAGAAGCCAGTGGTTGCACTAGTTCATTCAAGAAGACATGTTCTTCAAGGGAAATCAATTGTGCATTTTGAGGAGTTCAATGAGAGAGAACTAGATCAAAAAAAATCATAGTGGAGGATTAGCAGGACACTTTGGTACTGATAAGATATTTTCTTTGGTGAGCGAACATTATTTTTGGCCATAAATGTATAAGGATACCTAGAAGTATGTTCAGAGTTGAAGACATTGTCAAGTTGAAAAAGGAAGCAATCTGAATATCAGATTATACAAACCTTTGAAAATACAAGAGAGACCTTGGGAAGAAATTAGCATGGATTTCATACGGGGATTACCAAGAACACAAAGATGAGATGATTCAATATTGGTAGTAGTGAACAAATTCTCAAAAATGGCAAATTCATTCATTGTAAGAAGACCAATGATATAGTACATATTGCATACCTATTTTTCAAGGATATTGTTAGATTGTATAGATGACCAAATAGCATAATTCTATACTGCAATACCAAATTCATTGGATACTTTTAGAGAACCTTGTGGAAAAAGATAAAGATAGACTTGAAATTTAGTTTTCCATATCATCCACAAGATAATGGACAAACAAAGGTAGTAAATAGAATTTTTGTTAACTTTCTAAGATGGTTAGTAGGAGACAAAATATGAAATTGGGATATAGTTCTTCCACAAGAAAATTTTGCATACAACAATTTAGTAAACTAGAGTACAAAAAAGACTTCATTTGAGATTTTAACTTGAGCACATCCTAGAGGAGTTGCAAAACTTAGAGACATCAATATGGAGACTAAAAGGAGTATAAAAGTAGAAGAATTTGTAGGATACATAGAGACAATGCATAAGAAGAATCAAAAACATTTGGAGGACATGAACAATAAGTATAAGGAGCATGGAAATGAGAAAAGGAGACATAAGGAGGTTATTGTGGGAGATGAAGTCATGATATATTTTAGAAAGGACAGATTTCTAGTCAGCACATATAATAATTTTTAGATGAGGAAGTATGGAACATGTATAATTCTTAGGAAGTTTGATTCACAAAATGTATAAGAAGTGGAGTTGCTAAAAAAATTGGGCATATCACCTATTTTCAATATTGCAAATATCTATGAGTACCATGGAGAGAAATCATATTATAGTAGTAGTAAATTTTTTTTGGAGGATTAGTTACCACATCAACCACTAGAGTAGATTAAGAAAATTTTGGATAGCAGAATTGGGAAGAACACCAAGAATAAGAAATATCAAGAATATTTGGTGAAGTGGAATGGTGGAACGATAGAACATTCAACATAATTTCTTAGTTGTAAGTAGATCACCTTGGTTTTCCTCTAGACCCAACAAAATGAGAGGAACACTTTCTTTCTAACCCCATGTGTCCTTGATGTAGTCGCAAATAGAGGGTTTGGAATAGGACTATCCAACCATGCAATATAGAGTCAACACAATGGAAATAATACAACAAAACACCCAGTAAGCAAGAAGATCAATATATATGATCAAAAACATCAGTTATATCATATTCATTGGTATCTAGAATAACAATGGGATCACAAGCCTATCACAAGGCATTGCAAGTTTACACAATGCTTATTGGCCTAGTCACAGTCCCACGGGCTGGTTGAACTGAACCCTCAATGTAGATGTTATATGCTTTTGAATTTAAATACTAACTTTCATGAATGATTACAAGAGGCTATTATATATTCTTCAAACCTGAAGAATGATGAAACATGTAGGTCGACCTCAAAATACACTATGAAAGAATAAAATAAAATGTAGACCACGGGAAATGATTTCCCTAGGTCCCAAATGTCTTAAATAATGCTCCAATTAGATTTGCATGCCATATTAAGGGTCTCCAAGTGAACTAACACCACACATAAATATTTTTGGCAAGTGAATGAGCTTTTAGATGTGATAACTTGATGAAAATAAAAATATCTCTCGATATGATATAGATGACAATGTTTAGAGAGTGAATCTAGACATTCAAGGCACAAAGAGAAATATCTGGTATAATTCAAAGAAAGTATTAAGACAACTACAAACTAAAATGCAAGAAGGGAGATGTTTTTGGTTGATGCAGGATTGATAACCAAGGATGCTCTTACATCAATGACACATATTATGAAAAGGATATTATAAGAAATTGCACTAAACTAGCTAAAATTCTACAAAGGAGGAAAAAGTGGGTTTTTTTGAAGAAAAAAGAAGAGGAGAGAATGGAAAACTAACTTTCCAACATTTTATGTAGAAGAGAAAAACCAAATAAAGAGAATTAATCTCATGATTGACAATTTTGAAAAACATATATGGGAAGTCTTCCCTAGAGGCAAATATGCTAGCTTATCAGCCTCCTAAAATGCAGACACAAAAAGAAAAAGGGATAATGATTGTTGATCTTGATGCTTAGTCATTTCAAGTGCCACCATAGCAGTCAACACCACCAAAGAGACAAAAAATTGATAACCGAACCCCTTTGGTGCAATATTCTAATGCTACATAGAAAATATGAGACACTTAAGAAGTAGCAAAAATTATGTGTCATCTAGAAGAAGAAGAAGAAGTTGAGCAACCTTTGAGGTCACCTCTAAGAGAGGATAATATATCTCAAATACCAAAAGATAAGATTGAAATGCATAAGCTTTTTTTCCCATAGACAGAGTGACGATGAGAGAGTAATAGCTGTAGACATCTAAAATTCTCCTCTTCAATTAAATAAATATTTTATTTTTAGTCTTCTATTAATTAAATAAATATTTATTTATATAATTAATTCATCTAACCTTTTCTAGCCCTTTCCTCATTTAAATAAATACTTTTATTTATTTAAATTATCTTTCCCTAAATTAAATAAATACTTTATTTATTTAATTGGTCTCACTTCTTCTATTAGTTAAATAAATCTTTATTTATTTAATTAATTCAGTAGCTTTTCTTCTATGACACATGTCACTTATCTCTTAATCCTCTCTTACCTACCCCCTTCACTATTTTATTATTTCTTCTACCTACCCTTTAATCTTAGCCGACCATTTATCCTCTTCATCTTTTAATCTTATCATTCCATTTCCTAAAGTGTCTTCTACATAAGAGGACACTCCCTTCATTAACAACCCTAATCAAATAAAACAATCTTAGTCAATCAATCTTCTTGCGATCTAGCTACTTCAACCATAATTTGTTCTTTGTGGAGCTCTTGTGCACACATAAAATCTGAGAGGAAATATAATAAGGAAGATCAATTGAGATAGGAGACAATGGAGATTGAAATCCTACTTGATATGTGAATGGTAATATTGTTTATTTTATTGATTTGCATGTTCTGAGGTATCTTCATTGGTGTATGGTGAATGTTTGGTTGTAGAACTAGGGTTTTTATTGTGGTTGGATCTTTATGGTTTTACAATAGTTTTCATCATCATTTCTTACCTTATACATTTTGGCATGACCGGTGGGACCCTTATCCATTTTATTTGTAACATTTTGATTGCAGGTTTAGCTTTTTTATGAAGTTGCAAGTTGGATTTGCGACGATCCATATTTTTGCGTCTGTGTTTCTTTGACAGTTTTGCAGGTCTCAGATCTTGAAATAGCATTTGTGCATCATATTTTTCGCGTTTGTTCCAAATTTATCAAATCACGTCCGTGTCTCACGATTTCACATCTATGTTCAGAAGTTATGTCTGCGATCGATATAACCAAGTTCTTTTTTTTAGTTTTAGTATCTTTTTCATTTTTTAGGGTTTCTTGATTTGGTTGGCCTAACCCCTTGCATTGGACTAACGAAGTGGTGCTGTTGTTTTGAAAAAATAGAAAATATCGTATTGTTGAAGGCCCCCTTTCACATTTGGATTTGGATTTCTAAAATTTACCAAACTAGTATGCTTGTAGGTGGGGGTAATATATCAAAACTACTAATCATTTGTTGTAGGGGTAATCTAGGTGTGTGTCTTTGGATTTATTAGTTTAATTAGGATCACATCTCTTTTTCATTTGGGGTTAAATAACTTGTTTGAAGTATTTGGTGCGCTTTACACATTTTATGTTTATAACTCTGGAGTTGATAACAAAAGTATCCTCTCCCCTCGCCTTCCATTGGACCTTGGGTGTAAGAGAAATTGTTATCATCTTCTATTTAGGTAGGAGGGCTTGTTTCCCGGGTAGCCCATAAGGCCAAGTGAGAGAGCATGACCCAAGCAGTAATTCTTCTGCCCGCTATATAAATTAATACGTTAGGCGCAAGCCACGATGACTTGGTGATGTGTATCTACACTGACGATTTTCCCTAGTATCCACACTTGTGTTGGATGAGTTAAAATTCCTCTTTGGAGATTAGGAGTAGGTTCTTAAATGAGCCGTTGCTGCATGGGTAGACACTAAAAACTGCAAAAGTTCCCCTTCTAAATACCTTTGTTGTAGAGGCCAAAAATCCTTATATTTGATGGTTCAGGGAGTGCAGTCTGTACCCCATAGATACCCCTCATGTACCCTTTCATGTTGAGATAGGAATCCCTCATTTGATCTTTGATCTTTTGAGGTAAGAGAATTTGGTATGCCCGAGAAGTGAGTGTCATGGTGGGGGAGTCAATGCTACCAAAATCTCTAGCTATCTTCTTGTTTAAGGTATTTCTATGTCACGAGGGCCCCATTGAATGATTTCTCTTTCTAGCCTAAGTTGTGCATGTTTTCAAGTGTCTTCAATTTGTGCTATACTAGTGGAAATCTTTTGAACATACACAAAAACATTTTGGAAAAACATACCTTCATACACTGTGTCTTCATTGTTTTTTGTGTTTTTTTGCCACAAAAATATTCAAAATTAAGATTTTTTCACATTCAACAAATTCACATTTGGATAGAATCAGACATTTTATCAGAAAACACGTCTGTGACAGTTTAAATCATGTCTGGGTTGGGAAACCGCATCTACATAGAGAAGAATCACATTTTTGTCAGAAAGCAAAAATATTATCAGTACAATAGATTAACACTGCATCTTTGTTCCTGGAAATCATGTATGGGTTGGAAAACCACATTTGTATAGAGTAGAATCACATTTTTATCAGAAAGCAAAAATATTGTCAAAACAACAGTTAAAACTACGTTCATGTCATCTAAAACTGTGTTTTTAATCAAAAATCACATCCCCATAGAACAATTTTGCGTCTGTGTTTTAGAACCAAAATTTACAACAAATTGGAAAAGGGAAAACGAGCTTAAGTTTTGAGATTCGAAGAGCTTCTAACACATTTCCCATAAAGCTTCATGATTTTTAGTCAACCAATCTTGGTCACGCATTTGTTCATCATTTCCCTTCATTTGCAATCCCTCATACACATTTTCCAAACTAGAGTCAGAAGGTTGCTTTGTTTTCCTCATCTTATCTTATAAACTTGCTACAACATATCACTAAGTGGTTCCCGCATCAGATCTATCATCTTAGGATCCCATTTGGTCTTCTTTAGTTAAGGTAAACTTACCTCATCAAGAGATTTATCATCTCCTTGGAAGCCACACCTTGGTTTAGATCACACATATCTTGATCCTACATTTTTGGACATTGCAAGACAACCCTAGATTCTTTCCATCTCATATGCTTTCTTGATCTTCCATAATCTTCACATTTCCTTCCATCTTTCATTTTATCCAAAGTCAAGTTCATTGTTGAAACCTGTTCCCAAAGGTCTAGAAGAGAAGCCAAATAAGCTCCAAGATCTCTCAATATGAGTACCTATGAGTTTGATGGAGACAAAGTTTTACACCCCATTTGACAATCTCAGTAATATGCAAAATAATGACAATGAGAACAACAATGATAATGACAATTCATCTGTCTTTTCCATAGACATTGAAGAGAATCTCATAGATCCAACGTTCAATAGATTGGTTGAGGAAATCATGAGAAGAGATAGACAATACTTCTTTCAAGTGATGGCGCAAAGTGGAATGAAGCTACCTCACGATTTTGATGTGTCTCAAATTATAGAGGAGGACCCTAATCAAGGAAATTACACAAATGCAAATCCTAGAGGACATAATGGTGGTAATAGGAGAGAGTGTTTTGTGATTGAGTCACCTTCATCCTTATTTCAAAAACTAGAGGTTCCCAATGCTAATACTCATACCAATTTTGCCAGAAGCTCTCATGAACAACCCCAAAGTCATCTTTTCCCATGGAGAAGAAATGCTACTACACATGCTCAAGATAATAGACAAGATCATACAAATGCATACAATTACACTCAAGTGAACATTCACAATCATGACATGAGGAGACCCCATGTCAGATTTGGGGATAATATTCGAGATCATTCCTATGATACCTCCTATCATCATGGTCATGACATGTATCGACCTAGACCTAGAGCTCCTCATTACAATACCATACCAAGTGGTCCATATGCAAGCTATAACTATGTTCCTCCTCTAAATGAACAAATCTATGATCAATACCATCCATATATGCATTATATCCCCCTTCCTCCACCTGGTGACTCAGGCATGGGAATGCCTCAAAGAGAAAAGACACCACCCAAGAATGACTTGCAACAACAGATCAAGGATTTGCAAAAGCAAATGGCAAACATGAATACACCAAAGCAACCGTACACAACAAAGGATATATGTCCTTATCTATTTGATAGAAGTATTCCAATTCCTCCATTTCTTCCACATTTCATGACACCAAAATTTGACAAATATAAAGGCAAAGGGGACCCTAAGGCACACATAAGAGAATTTTTCACAGCTTGCATTGAGGTAGCAGGAGGAGAAACATACTTGATTAGATTGTTCACACAAAGCTTAAGTTGACAAGCTATGGAATAGTTCTCCCAACTTCCACTTGGAATTAAGTCATGGAATGGTTTAGCAGAGGCTTTTATATAGCACTTCTCATACAATATTAAAACGGATGTGTCAGTGACTATCTTGTGCAATACTAAGCAGAAAAATAGGGAATATTTTGCTTCATTCTTACAACGATGGAGATATCTTTCTAGTCGACGCTCTTGTGATATCCCATAAAAACAAATGGTAGAAATTTTTACTCAAAATGTCAATAAGGAAATTGGATATGAACTAAGAAAATATTGTTTATCTACTTTCAAAGAGGTCATTGAAAAAGGATTGGCAACAAGAAAGGTCCTTATTGAACAAGGTGTCATAAAGTTATTCAAACAAGATAAAGAGGAATCAAATGGGAAAGACAATCCCTGCTTTTGGAATAAGAATAAGAACACAATCAATGATGGGGTAGTAGATGAAAATGTTGTAAAACCAAAAATGACTTTATTTGGTGCAAGATCATCTAATGCAAACAATCAAGTGAACAATCAAAGGCCATCAAAGCCTTGAAGAAAATACACTCCATTGGGAGAGACAATTGAGACAACATTTAAGAAATTGGTTGCAAACAAGCTCATAACACTACCAAATAATCCACCTTATGAGCCAAAAGTAAAACCTGCATGCTAGAATGATGATGAATATTGTGAGTATCACAAGAGAAAAGAACACATAACTAGCAATTGTCATATATTGAAGGATGTTATACAAGATCTTATTGACAAGCGTGACATAGAAGTTGATGGTCATACCTCCAATGAGGAACATGCAATGTTTAAGGAGTAATTCTGTAAAATTGATAAAGGAAAAGCCAAAAGAGATAATCAAGCTAATTATACTAAGATGTCCTATGATTATGAATAGATTGTTAACCACATTTCAGTGGACAATTATATTTCTACCATTATCATTAAAGAAAAAATTCTCGAAGGTTCTACCTAGAGGAGTAAAGTTGTTTTGAAAGGCATTGGATCATCTTCTTCATCGTCTAAAGATGAAACCTCCAAATGTAATGTCACAACCCATCATGGTAAAGTCACCTTGCAAGGCTTTCCATCCAAGACCATAGCCTCATCATCTACCAAAAATGAGTATGACCTTGTAGATCAGTTAGGTAAGACACCCGCCCTCATTTCCATCCTTGAGCTTTTGCGTATATCTCCTTCACATAAGGCCATTCTTGACAAAACCTTGAGAGAAACCTCTGTACCCATTGTCCTAATGTGGACCACTTTCAAGCTATGGTGGGATACCTTTCCACTCCACATTTCCTTACATTCATAGAAGTCAATGACGTATCCCTATGCCAACCAGATAATGCACCTCTCTACACCAAAGCCTTTCTCCATAAAAACCATATCAAATGAGTCTTGATAGATGGAGGAGCAGGTCTAAACACTTGTACATTGAACACTATTAAACAATTGGGATATTCTGAACAAACTGCGAATCCAAAGAACAAGATCACCATAAAATCATATGATGATGAAGAACGCTCATCCAAGGGAACAATCATCTTACCTTTGAGAATTGGGCCGATCATGAGGGATGTGGTCTGTCAAGTCCTTGATTTAGATCTCACATACAACATACTTTTGGGATGTCTGTGGATTCATGAGATGAGAGCAGTACCATCAACATATCATCAATGTATCAAATTCCCTTACAATGGAGTTGAAGTAACGATAAAAGGTGATCCAAATCCATTCATGTATTGTAATAACTTGCATCTGAGATCATAAATAATAATTCCAATCAATAGAGAGGCAAATCCATCATTATCATATGTAGATCCATAATCACTAAAACCTTCCACATCAAAGCAAGGTGATTTTAAAGGAAAATACAAGGACAAGGACATGGGAGAATATACTTTGAATCAAACCATGTATTTAAGACAAATAGTGGATTCTCCTAAAGATTACGAAGGACCACATCCCTTTAAAAAAGTATCCATCATTATCATAAAATGGGATCCCACTATATTCTACAGATGGGGTGAGATGGAAGAAGAAGATCTCCACAAAATGCTTTATAAAGAATCTGAAGAGGAATCTACACAAAATCACATCACAATACCATGTGAAAAGTATGGAAAATGATTCAAGTTTTTGAAAAATATTGGATATGATGGAAAGAGCCTCCTTGGGTTACAAAAGAAAGGAAGAATTGGACCATTGCAACCAGAGTTAACATTAGAAAATCAACGCTCCAAAGGACTTGGCTTCATACCGCTTAGATTAGGCACTCATAGTTCTAAAGAAGCATTGCAAATTATACTCTAATGACCAACAAGAAAAGAAACACTATTCCATAAATTCTAATGAATGGGAATGGGGTTTAGATAAGTCATCTAGTGATTATGAGCTCACCGAAACATTCAGAGAACTAGGTGAACCCATAGAAGAAGAAGACGAAGAGTTTAATAGAAAATTCAGAGTTGGTCAAGTAACTTTATTAGAGTCTACATCACAAGAAAAGAATGACAGTGGAGAATCATGGATAAAAACATTTTGGGATCTCAAACCCTCAACATCTCAAGGCTCTAGGTCAAAACCACAAAGAGTGAAGACTCCCATTGCTGAGTGTCTCTCTAGTGGTCGATTTAAATTCGTTGACGATCGAGGTTGATGAGGAGAGTTCTAGCGACAACCTCGACGATTGCATTGAAACACCTAGAGACTCTCCTGTCTTTACCCTCTCCCTCATTTATTTTGAGAACATTGATGGTCTTCCTCTCATTCATCCACAGCTCATTGATTGGGACCAACAAGAGCCTCCACAACTAGACATTTTTTAAAATGACAAGGCCTTTATTGACTATCTTGGCATAAGAAATAATTTACCTATCGGGGACCACAAAGTAGGATACATCATAGAGCTTGATAGCATGGTATATTTGGGAGAGAATGCCAAAACTTCTAGTCGCACAAGTATAAAAATAAAAACAAATCATGGGTCTTATGGTGAAAACCACATTGTGGCACTGTTTGACCCTAAAAAAGTAAAAAGAAAGGATGTATCCGAGGGTGAAAACCTCTCTGAGGTGCTCGAGGATGGAAGGTTTGACACTCTCCCTATGACATCATATGAAGAGAAATCAAGAATGCTAGTGGAAGAGACTATCAAGACAAATATTGGCACAAAGGAGATTCCACACAACATATCTTTAGCGCAATCTTTGACAGAAAAAGAAAGACCGAAGTTCATAAGTTTCTTCACAAAATGAAAAAATCAATTTTGCATGGTCATATGTGGATATGCCTGGATTGGACCCTAATCTATTAATGCATGATTTGATAGTTACTCTAGGAGCTAAGCCTGTAAAACAAAAAATTGAGAAAAATGCATCCGCAGGTGGCACTATTAGTCAAGGTAGAGCTGGAGAAATGATTGGATTTAGGATTCATTAGACCAATTGACTACCTCGAATGGATCTCTAACTTGGTGCATATCAAAAAACCAGATCGCAGTATCAAAATATACACAGATTTTAGAGACATCAATAAAGCTTGTCCTAAAGATAATTTCCCATTATGGAACATTAATTTGATAGTGGATCTTAGAGGTGGTCATGCAATGTTATTATAGACGTATAAATATGACAATATTCCTAAATGAATATTTTATTTTCATTTCTCTATTTAATAAAATCCAATTTAATTAAATTATCCACATTCGTCTATTTAATTAATTAAATTACTCAATTTATTTAAATTAAATTCACTATACCCATTTAATGAATAAATCATTTTATTCAATTAAATCCCCCCTATCCACTTTTAATTAAATTCAAATTTAATTAAATAGTTATCCTAAATTAAATAAATCTAATTTATTTAATTGCAACCAAATTGAATTAAATTAACTTTATTTCAATTAAATCCTATTATCCCTCCATCCACTTGCAAAATCCTACATCTCCCACTTGCCTTCCTAAACCCCTTTCTAATCCCTTCTAGACTCTTCTAATCGCTTCTAATTAGCCTAACCCATCTTCTAAACTTTGTCACATCCCTAAACAAGGGGAGGTCACTTCTCAAATCCTCAAAGTCTTTGATAACCATTAAAGCCTTCAAGCCTTCAACCACTTAATTCCTCAAAGTCTTTGATAACCATTAAAGGCTTCAAGCCTTCAACCACTTAATTCCCCAAAGTCTTCATAACCATTAATGGTTAACTCAAACCCTCTAACATGGTTAAAGAATTTCTTTTAACTCAACCTTCATCCAACCCAAGGGTCTCATCAAGCCTTTAATGCTTTGACCATGATTATCTCTTAATCATTTGCACAAGGGTTTATCCTTGGATTAACTCTTAATCCAATGGGTAAGCCTAACTTAAGCTTAACCCTTATCTCTGGATAAACATAAGGTCTTCTCAAGCATTTAATGCCTCCAACCCCTTCTCTCAACCCAACCCTATGTTGACACTTGTCACCATTTCATTGGTGCAAATTGCAAACATGGATCCCCAACTTTCAAACTCAACCCTTGATCAACTCTTTCAATCCTGACCATCCATTGCCCTATTTTTGCTATAAATAGAGCTCTCATTACTCCATTTTAAATCATCCTCCAAATTTGTAGTATCACACTTATGCTCAAATACATTCAAGCTTTCATATATCATTTTTATACTCATCATTTTAGCCTCTTTTAAATCAGGAATTAGTCTAAATATGCATGTTTAGAATATTTTCTTTATCATTTAGCTCAATCATAGACTAATATATCATGTTAGGATAGTACTCATACTAACCTTGTCATCTTATCATCTAGTTTATTGCATTTCTAAGATCATGCATAGCTTAGGATGCATTTCATTCTAAAATCTATCAAAGCATCCCTCGTTCTTGCATTTGCCATCCCTAAACCATTTTGCTCAGTGATCTGAGAGCAAAAATATTGGTTTGAGGGACATTGTAAGATAGAGAACCATGAGACTGACCTTGGGAAGCTGAGTTATACTTTATGACTCCATAGATTCCACCAAGAAGTCCTCTCTGTGTGTGTGGACAAGTCTTTTAGAATATTTTCACATATTGAGTTCTATCGACCCGCTTTTCTCGCATACTTTTTTGGCGCCCACCGTGGGGCTCAACCCCATATATCAAATCAGTTTTTAAATTTAACCACTTTTGTAGGCACACAGGAAAAATGAATTAGTGCGTTAAGTTGATTGTTTAGCGCATCCGGTTAACAGCCTAGCGCATCTAGTTCACTGTTTAGCATGTGGAGTCCATCATCTAGCGCGTGAAGTCCATCTTTTAGCACATCAAAACACTAATTTTCTTGTAGGTCTCAGCGCGGGAGAAAAACAGAGCAGTGCTTTCGACGCACAGAGTAGCGCATCCAGAAAATAGTGTAGCGCATTGAGACATTATTTTAGCGCATCTAGGTTATATTGTAGCGCGTACAGTCCTTTCTGTAGCGCATCACAGACAGAAGGAAAATTTAAAATTGTAACCCAGTTTAAAGTTAGACTTGTTGAAGTCCACAAAATCCTATATTTTTCTAACTACTGTGGTGGGTATTTTACAGGATTTCTGACATTTTATTGCAGGGAGGAGCTTAGTGTTATTTTTTGAATTCTAAATTGTTTAAATTTTTACTAGCTTGTTTAAGTTAGTTAGAATTTAAAGCCTTTTTAATTCTTGTTAAATAAAATTGAACTCACCTTATTTGGGCTATAAAAAGAACCACAAAAACAATCTTTTCTTGCTTTCCCTAGGAAGACAAAATTTTCATTTTGGGCTTTAAAAAGAACAAGTCAATTTTTCATTTTTTGCAAACAAAGGTGTTTAAAAAGAACTTCACCATCCTTTGGTGCATAAAAGGATTCACTTCAAATTTTTGCAAAGTAAAAGAATCACACATGTCCAAAGTCATTTGCAACTAAAGTGGGAAGATCTTCCCCTTTTGATCGATTTCTTTTGTTGACAAAACATCGAATTTACTTTGTTGACCAATTCTTTTTCATAGATCATAAAATCATTGCCTTAGAAGGATAAAATAAACACCATGTTTTCATGGAGCAACATCTCCATATAGATTTTAACAAATCATTGCCTTGAAAGATAAAAGGAACCTTGTTTGCCTTGTCTCAAAAGTGGAAGAAATATGCTCTCCCCTTAACTAGGTGATAAAAAATCCAGACCACTCTTAAAGCTTTCTTTACTTCAAGCATAACTCCTTTAGTAGGCCTGCCTTCCCGAGGAGTTGAAATCAACTCTTAAAGTCGTTTATGGCCGGTGTGAAGGGAACGACATAAGTGGGAAATGGCTTTGACGCCAAGAATTCCAACCCACTATAATCAAACGTGGAAAGTGACGAAAGTCCTTTTCGACGGTTGCACCCAGCGATTAGCCTTCCCCCAGTATCCTTGAGATATGTAAAGCCTTTGTTCTAAAGGTTGGGAAGCCTCCTGAGGGAGTTTATCACTGACGGTCGAACGGGAAACCTGATTACGAACCATAGAAATAGAAGCTTTGAACCGAGTCAGTATCCAGACATTTATAACATCATAGTGCAAGGGTGGGGAAAAATCCGCCCCCAAGATTACTCACCATATATCTCCCAAGATAACTACTCAACTATGAAGCAATTCATTTGGGTTAATTTCTGGCAAAAAACAAAAAAATGAGTGCCCTCTAGGGGGTGACACGACTGTTTGAGCTGACGGAGTATCGAGACTAGTGGGCTATGATGTTATTTATGACCCTTGACTAAAGAGTCTTTTTTGAAGTGTATTATTCGTATCCAAACCTGTTAAAACATTGAGGATTTGAACACATCCTAATAGAACATACACTTTTTGTTAGATTAGGAAAAATGGTTGTACTTTTTGTGTCGTGCTTGCATTTACTACTTCAGAAAATCATCCATCAAACTTGAAAAATTCATGACAAAAAAATTCAAAATTTGCAAAAAAATCAACCAAAAAATCACGACAGTTTAGCACATAAGAGCAACTTCTTAGTGCGTGTGAACTTTTTGTTAGCGCATCCAACCCTTAAATTAGCGCGTCGGTTCCAAACAGTAGCATTTCATCTCAAAACAAAACAGTGTGAAATCATTTAGCGCATCAAAGAAATAGTCTAGCGTGTGGAAGCATTAGCTTAGCACGTAGAGACTAAACATTAGTGCATCAGGTTCACAGGTTAGCACGTTGCAGGCCTAGGGTAGCGCATAGATTTTTCATAAACAAATAGAAAATAATTTTGAGCAGTCAAAACTTTAGCGCGTATCTGGGGCCAGCCTAGCGCGTGTGGTCATTGTTTTAGCGCATGGGGTAAATTTTGTAGCGCATATAGTCTCTGTTTTAGCGGATGATCCAAAACATAAAAACAGAGGGCAGAACAGTAAAGAATTTAAAAATTTTTGAAAACATTTTTAGAAGCCTCTCATTACCAACAACATTTTTCATCAAAACAGAGTAGCCAAAACAAATCGTTAAGACTATTTCTTGAGCTAAATTTGTGTCAAAACAAACATTGTAAAATCTTAAACGAATCGCACGATAAAACATGTCTATCTTTTCATAATATGGAAACCTCATCATTAGTATCAACAAAATCTTTACCATCTTATGAATTTTATCTCACAAAAACACTTGTTTAAAATTTTCAAGTTGTCAAATCAAGTTTCCATATCGGGAGGCTTTTATCCATATCATTTGACACACTTTGTCGTGAAGGGGCATCTAAACCTTCACTTTGATAGAGTAAGATTTGAAAATTTTCAAACAAGATCAACTAAATCCAAACAAATCAAAGGAACCCATTGATCACTCATGCATGACTAATCCTCATATTCTGAGAAGAAAGAACCTTTATCGTAACATCGCGTTGAAGAAACAACAACCTAGTTTTTCCAAATTCATCAAGAGAAACAAGTTTTTATACATCAATCAACAACTCTTCAAATCTCATCGGGTATTCCTTCATCATGTCAAACGTTATATCCAAAACAAATCCAACGAATTTGACAAAGAACCCTTGAAGACAAGAGCCTACTATCAAAAGTCTGCTTTTAATCAAATAATAAGCCGCGGAGGAAAAATCAATCCAGCATTCTTGTCCGATGAGTGTATCACTTATAACACATCTTGACCAAAACCACCCACCCCTGAGCAACATATCAACGAGGCTTTTGTCCCCTTCATCACTGAAAGTTTCTACTAAAATGCCCGTTACTCGCTCTGAAAGAAACCAACAAAGCGAGACGCATGCCGAGTCTAGTATGAATTGAAGATTGTCAAATCCTTTTGAAGTTCCACACTTAGAAGAACTTGAAATTTCTGAAGCACTTCTTTAGGAATGTCAAGAAAACCCTTCATTCCAAAAACTTGTAGAAAGGCTCATGGAAAATGACAAAGAAAAATATCTGCTCATGCTTACAAGTAAAGGTGTTAAACTTCCCAAAGATTTAGACTCAAACATCTTTAAAACAGGATCTCGACAATATGCATATCAAGAGCAACAAAGAGAAGACGAAACTCATAACTTTGAACAACAAATACCTGAGCAACACATTCCAAAATAATGCATACTAGAAATGTGTATACCCAAGCTAGAAACTCCAGAGCAAAATATACCATTTACCACACCTTTTCAGCTGAGAACAAATACAAGGGAAGAAATTTTACCTCGACAAAACAATATACCTTTGGCTGCCCTTACTCAACAAATGCAAATGTTGCAAAGGCAAATACAAGATATGCAACAAGCGACAACACTGTGGTACTCTTTAAATGAAATCTGTCCTTATCCATTTGACAGAAGATTGGACATGGTGCTTTTTCCTCCCAACTTAGACGTTCCCAAATTTGATAAATATGATGGGAAAAGTGATCCTCGAGATCATGTTCAAGAATTTTGCACCATGAGCCTTGAATTTGCTCATGATGACACTTATTTGATGAGGTTATTCCCAAGAAGCTTGGGAGGGCAAACAATGGAATGGTTATCCAAAATTACACCACCTGTCAGATCATTTGATGAATTGGTCAACAAATTCATAACCCAATATTCGTATAAACATGCCATAACCATGCTAGATGTTTGTAACACCAAACAAAAGAACAATGAAACATTCATGATATTCCTTCAACGTTGGCGATGTATGGTCTCCAGATATCCTCGAGATATTCCCGAAAAGGAGAAAATGGAAATCTTCATCGATAACTTGAATAGTGAAATGAGTTACAGACTAAAACTTCATTGCATACCATCTTTCGCTAAATTAATTGAGAATGGTATTCAAGTAGAGGAAGCATGTGTCAAAAAGGGAACATTCAAATTCTACAAGGAACAAACTCATCAAACTACAATAACCAGAACAACACCAACCTTGACAAATCTTGATTTTGGACTCAAAACAAAAACGAAGGCAACAATGAAACACATGATCCCAAATCTAAGCAACCAGTGCTTGCATTATCTGGGAATCCTCAAAACACGAAAAATCCTAAGAATGCTAATCCAAATGCTAACATGTATGCACAAAACACCGATCAAGGACAACTCAACACAAACAACACCAATGATACTCAAAGCAAAAACATGAATCCAGGACCTAACAACAATTCATGCAACAACACGAACAATTTCCAAAAGCATATCTTCACACCGCTAGGGTAATCACTAGAATCAGCATTCAGAGAACTTTTGGCACACAAGATTCTTTTTTTGCCTCCAATCAGCAACTATGAACCCCAAATCAAACCACCTTGGTGGAATGATTCACACTATTGTGATTACCATTGTAACAAGGGTCATTAGACGAACGATTGCATGAGGTTAAAACACATGGTGCAAGATATGATTGATCGAGGTGACTTAACAATAGATGGCCTCAAAACAAATGGTGATCATGGAGCCTTTAAAAATCCTCTTCCAAATTATAACAAAGATGGAGCTTCAACCTTGGATAATACACGCGGAGCTCGTGTCAACCATATCTACAACAACACCATAAATCACATATCACCTGAAGATCATCAAGTAAATGTCATCACCATCTGAGATAAGCATGATCATGAATCTATGAATGTAACAACCCGAACTCAGAAATATGTCTTGAAAGGACATACTGCACCTACAACTACCACACCAAAAATCCAATATGACTTGGTTAGCCAACTACGTAAAACTCCAACTCACTAGAATTGCTAAAACTATCACCAAAGCACAAAGACATATTGGAACAAGCGCTATTGGAAACTAATGTACCTCAAAATCTGGATACAGACAGATTTCAAACCATGGTCGCCCATATGACAGGACCCCATAACCTCACCTTCTCAGAGCATGATGATGCTTCCTTAAGCCATCCACATAATACTCCTCTCCATATCGAAGTCATTGTTTGCAAACACCAAGTAAAAAGAGTCTTAATAGATGGAGGAGCCAGACTTAATATATGTACTTTAAAGCTTATCCGTGCATTAGGCTTCTTAGAAGAATCTATTGATCCCTGTACAAAGATTACCATAAAGGCATATGATGATGAGGAAAGATCCTCTAAAGGAACTGTGATATTACCCATTCAAGTAGGACCAGTGCAAAAAGCTACTATATGTCAGGTCTTAGATATAGATCTCACCTACAATATTTTGTTAGGGCGACCTTGGATACATGAAATGCAAGCAGTACCTTCTACGTATCACTAGTGTGTCAAATTTCCTTATGATGGAAAAGAGGTCTCCATATCTGCTGATCACAATCCATTTCAACATTGCAATGCAATGGGGGCAGCCCAAGATAGTTTGGTTCCTCATAATAGAGAAAAGCAGTGATCTTCAACATCAGATCGACAAACAGCAAAATCCAACTCCTTATCTAGAGATTTCGAACAACAAATGCAAATCAAAGACCAAGGTATGGGAGGATACTCTTTGGAGCCTTTATGTTTGGCCAAATTACCAACATCCCCTAGATCTCATGGATTGCCTACTACATCAACGCATCTGGTCACTCAGCCCATCACCAAATTTGATGGTACCTTCATCCAATTGGGCACTCTGGCACATGAATTAGAAGACAAAGATATTCTTAGCTGGTTATACAAAGATGAGAAAGAAGATAATAGAGAAGCTACTCTGGACATTGTTCTACCTACACACCTATATGGAAAAGGATACTTAATCATGCAGAAAATGGGATATGATGGTAAAGGACCTATTGGGAAACGCAAGGAAGGAGTCACTGAACCCATAGATCTTCCTTCATAGCCTAGTAGAAATAAAGCAGGATTGGGTTGTGAGCTCAATTTCCTACTAAAAAGGCCACCCCACCTAACTACAAAACCTCAATGGAAAGTAAAGACAAAGTATAAAGAAGAATCCTGGTAGGAAGCACTCTCTTAATCAGTAGAAATAATCTGCAAGGCATGGGAACATCAAGATCAGAAGTTACATCAGGAAAAGCTTCTAAAACACAAAAGAGCCATATCTGCAGCAGTAGCTCATATTCAAACACCAATATCTCAAGAACAAATAAAATTATCTCCAGATACCTTTGTTTCTCCCCGAGGAAGAACAGTCTATGAACAAATACAGAAAATAGAAAACAAATTTGACATAGAATCAACAAAAACTATCAAAATGGTATCTATCATCAAAGATTTGTTTTCACCATACAACATACCAGTTTACAACACTGATAGAATTTGGGATGATACCTCAGAGACTAATTCCAATGAATATGAATGGGGTACCTACTCCAATGCTACTACAAATATCCCTAATGATATTGATTCTATATCTCTTTCTCAAGAAGAACATAATGCAGATGATAGACCTCTTGAATTTGGACCACAGAATATCTATGACGCCAAGGAAAGTGAACAGAAACATTATGAACAAGTCTATCTGGAAGATAATACCATTGAAGACCTTGATGAAATCTTGGACTTCTTTAAAACCAAGCACAATCACGATGAAAACTCTGTCCTAACACTCACAGTAGCCGAACTTGATCCACCTAACGATTCCTTACCGCTTGTCTTTCCTGACCTCATCGACTGGGATGAACCTGAAATCCATGATATACCAATTTTCCCAGATGATGAATCTATTATCCATTACCTATGTACCGTAAATCCGGAAACAGGCTCTACCAATGAACAAAGTAACAATGTTTGCAAACCAGGGAGTGCCAAGTCTCTCAGTCACAAAAATGAACCAAGTAAAGGATCTGATGCTGAAAACCAGTCAATGGCAGCTCTAGATCACAAAAAAGTAAAAATAAAGGACGCATCTGAGGGTGAAAACCTTTTTAAGGCACCTAACAATGGGAGACTTGACACTCTTCCTAAACACTTTCATGAGCGATCACCCATATTGATTGAGCCCACTCAATCAGTCAACATTGGTACCATAGAAGCAGTCAGAAACCTACACCTTGCAGAATCTCTGACAGAGGAAGAAAGATCAACATTCATCATTTTCTTTAAAGAACATCAAATTAACTTTGCTTGGTCGTATGCTGATATGCTTGGAGTAGATCCACACTTAATCATGCATCACTTGTCCATCTCTTTAGGAGTTAAACCAGTCAAGCAAAAGCTATGAAAGATGAATCCATAGGTGGCACTCATGGTCAAAACTGAACTAAAGAAACTATTAGATGTCGGATTCATCCGACCCATTGATTATGCAGAATGGATTTCCAACATTGTTCCAGTATCAAAACCAGATGGTAGTATCGGAATATGCATTGACTTCAGAGACATCAACAAAGCTTGTCCAAAAGATGACTTTCCTCTACCCAGTATCGACATAATTGTAGATCTCATAGTAGGCCATGCAATGCTCTCACTAATGGATGGTTTCTCAGGCTATAATCAAATCAAAATAGCCCCAGAAGATCAAGATAAAACCGTGTTCACCTGTCCTTGGGGAATGTACTGTTGGAATGTTATGCCTTTTGGCTTAAAGAATGCAGGGGCCACTTATCAAAGAGCAATGACAATAATATTCCATGACATGATGCATACATTTATGGAAGACTATGTGGATGATTTACTCGCTAAATCCTTCACAAGAGCAGAACATCTCAGCATCCTAACAAAGATCTTTGATCGATTGGAGAAATTCCAAGTCAGACTCAACCCTAAGAAGTGTGTCTTCGGGGTTACATCAGGCAAGTTACTAGGCTATATTGTCTCAGCTAAAGGTATTGAAGTAGATCCAGCAAAGGTACAAGCCATTATGGACATGCCACCACCACAGAATATCAGTCAACTCAGATCTCTACAAGGATGACTTCAATCAATCAGGTGATTCGTCGCTCAACTAGCAGATAAAAGTCTACCATTTAACCATTTACTACACAAAAATGTACCATTCAGATGGGAGACCAAGTGTGCAAAATATTTTTACCAAATCAAATAGTACCTGATGAATCCACCAGTCCTAGTACCACCAGTCACAGGAAAGCCACTTATCCTATATATCTCAACAACAGATATATCATTGGGGGCACTATTGGCACAATAAGATCAACAAGGAAAGGAACGTGCCATATATTATATCAGTAGGACATTGAATGGCTATGAACTCAACTATACATTCATTGAAAAGGCTTGCCTAATAGTGGTATTCGCATCTTAGAAGTTTTGACATTATATGCTAGCACACACCATTAAGCTAGTTGCAAAAATTGATCCTCTCAAATATCTACTTAGTAAGGCAGCTCTTACAGGCCGATTGGCTAAATGGGTCATGATTCTCAGTGAATTTGACATCTAATACACAGAAGGACGAGCCATCAAAGGACAAGCAATTGTAGATTAGTTGGCTGAAGCACCGCTACCAGGCAAACACACCATGGAGATTGAATTTCTAGATAGGGACGTTCTTGCTCTTTCTACCAAACAATGGACCCTATACTTTGATGGATCCTATACACAACATGGTTCAGGTGTTGGCATTCTGTTCATCACTCCTGAAGGACACACTATACCAAGATCATATAGGCTTATGTTTCCCTGCACAAATAATGTGACTGAATATGAGGCATTGGTTATAGGTATCAAAATGGCTGTAGAATGGAAAATCATAGAGTTACAAGTCTATGGGGACTCGCAACTGGTCATCCATCAAATCAACAACAACTATCAGACAAAGGATGACAAGCTACTACCCTACAAGTGAATGGTGGATGACTTCAAACAGTATTTTGTGCACATCACCTTCGAACAAATACCAAGGTTAAACAATAAAGCAGCCGATGCAATGGCTACTATCGCTTCACTACTACAAATTCCAAAGCAACAAAGTCGTTACGAGTTCCTGGTAGAGCAACTGTTCTCCCCCGCCTATGACCACTCTAAATCCTAGGTTATCTATGCCTTGACTGGTTCAGATTCTCTGTTATATGGACTAATATATGACTACCTCAAGCACAATATCTTACCAATTGACCAATCCCGTAACCAAAAACGTAACTTTATCTGACAAGTTGCCCGTTACACCCTTACCGCTGATATTTTGTATCGTCAAGGTCTAGATGGTACTCTTCTTCGTTGCCTTGATCATAATGATTCCAATTTTGCTTTACATGAGCTTCACGAAGGTATTTGTGGCACACATTCAAGTGGTACTAATCTTGCTAAAAAGCTTCTAAGAATGGGATACTACTGGCCTACAATGGAGAAAGACTCATACCACTTTGCCAAGAAATGTCCTAAATGCCAGATCCATGGTAATCTGATACATGCACCAGCACAAGAACTGCAGCCATTTACAACATCCTGGCCCTTTTGTCAGTGGGGACTCGACTTAGTGGGCAAAATTCATCCTTCATCTTCAAATGGATACAAGTTCATTATAACAACAATAGAATACTTTACCAAATGGATAGAAGCAGTTCCCATGACCACAGTGACTGGGAAACAAATTGCCTCTTTTATCCTCAATTATCTGATATGCAGATATGGTATTCCAAGTTCAATCATCACAGATAATGGACAACCTTTCAAAAATCAAGATGTCCAAGAACTATGTGAAAAATTCAAAATCCAACATAGGTTCTCTACA